>NC_084615.1:4431781-4611781 GCF_033978795.1 Nerophis ophidion
GGATCGGTACAACGTCCGCATTACTGAAGACGCCGCCTGTCGATCTCACGATCCACTTTTCCCTCACTCGTGAACAAGACTCCTAGGTACTTGAACTCCTCCACTTGGGGCAGGGTCTCCTCCCCAACCCGGAGATGGCACTCCACGCTTTTCCGGGCGAGAACCATGGACTCGGACTTGGAGGTGCTGATTCTCATTCCGGTCGCTTCACACTCAGTGAGAGCTGAAGATCCCGGCCAGATGAAGCCATCAGGACCACATCATCTGCAAAAAGCAGAGACCTAATCCTGCGGTCACCAAACCGGAACCCCTCAACGCCTTGACTGCGCCTAGAAATTCTGTCCATTGACTGTATTATTTTTTCAAATATAGGAAATCTTTTGCGCCGTTGTCAGTCCTCCGTCTCTTTCTTTAGTCGCCCACGTCGTCGTCTCTCGTGCGCTGTTCTCAGCCGCATTCGCCGTCTCCTTGCCGCCATCTTGGGCAGGGCTCAGGCGTGCCCTTCTCCGCCGTCAGACCGTCAACTCCGTCTCTCCACAATGTTTTCCGGGCGAGAACCAAGGACTCGGACTTGGAGGTGCTGATTCTCATTCCGGTCGCTTCACACTCGGCTCCGAACCGATCCAGTGCGAGATGAAGATCCCGGTCAGATGAAGCCATCAGGACCACATCATCAGTTTGACTCATATTTAGAAAAACCTGGACTAGCTGGACTCTGCTGCATCACCTAAACGATTATGTTCAAGCTCTGAGGTTCCACCATACGCTGCTTCTAATTTCAACTTCCGAGGATGTTGTAGTCGTAATGATTTGTGCAGTCCTTTGAGACATTTGTGATTTGGGGCTATATAAATAAACATTGATTGATTGATTGATACCATTTGTCATGAATATAGGTTGTACTGCACATGGGACTCTAGTCATGTGCTGGTGAATATTTCTAAATATACGACACGTAGCTGTTGCTTCCATAAATTTACACTGGCTACAAGACCGGATGACACACTACATCACATGTTTGGAGGCAGAAAGAATAAGCAAGAGTGGAGAAGGAGGACAGATGGATGCAGAAAGACCCAAGGTATTGCTTTCGGTCACCTAGAGGGGGGGGGTTGCCCACATCTGAGGTCCTCTCCAAGGTTTCTCATAGTCAGCATTGTCACTGGCGTCCCACTGGATGTGAATTCTCCCTGCCCACTGGGTGTGAGTTTTCCTTGCCCTTTTGTGGGTTCTTCCGAGGATGTTGTAGTCGTAATGATTTGTGCAGTCCTTTGAGACATTTGTGATTTGGGGCTATATAAATAAACATTGATTGATTGATTGAGGTGAAAGGAGAAAACATTTGCATACAAGCGATCTCGTACACTCTAAAGATTAGAGAGGAGCGATGACTCTTGGTCCTCAGCAGAGATTACAAGTCCATGGACCCTCTCTTGTCTCCTTTCCCTCCTTCTTTCAGTCTCTTTTTAGATGAAAGGCCTCCCTTATTCTGTCAATGGCCCCAAGTCATCTGAATTAAACATTGATTTTATCGTCATTTTGCTTGCTGCCTCCATGACGGCCAGCTGTCTCCTCAACGTTTCATCCGGGATGAACCGAAGGAGACGAGTTTGAAAGAGAAAACGAGGAGATCCGCAAGGGAGGAAGATTGTGAGAAGACAAGATTAGAAGGAGAGAGAAAAAAGAGAAGACAGGGGACACGTGTAACCCATAATTGAAGATAGCGGGATTCTGGGACAGCCATGAACTGAGAAATAACGAAGACGAGCGAGTTAAGGGGGAGGTTATCAATCAATCAATCAATCAATCAATCAATCAATCAATGTTTATTTATATAGCCCCAAATCACAAATGTCTCAAAGGACTGCACAAATCATTACGACTACAACATCCTCGGAAGAACCCACAAAAGGGCAAGGAAAACTCACACCCAGTGGGCAGGGAGAATTCACATCCAGTGGGACGCCAGTGACAATGCTGACTATGAGAAACCTTGGAGAGGACCTCAGATGTGGGCAACCCCCCCCCTCTAGGGGACCAAAAACAATGGATGTCGAGCGGGTCTAACATGATACTGTGAAAGTTCAATCCATAGTGGCTCCAACACAGCCGCGATAGTTCAGTCCAAAGCGGATCCAAGACAGCAGCGAGAGTCCCGTCCACAGGAAACCATCACAAGCGGAGGCGGATCAGCAGCGTAGAGATGTCCCCAATCGATACACAGGCAAGCGGTCCATCCTGGGTCTCGACTCTGGACAGCCAGTACTTCATCCATGGTCATCGGACCGGACCCCCTCCACAAGGGAGGGGGGGACATAGGAGAAAAAAGAAAAGAAGCGGCAGATCAACTGGTCTAAAAAGGAGGTCTATTTAAAGGCTAGAGTATACAGATGAGTTTTAAGGTAAGACTTAAATGCTTCTACTGAGGTAGCATCTCGAACTGTTACCGGGAGGGCATTCCAGAGTACTGGAGCCCGAACGGAAAACGCTCTATAGCCCGCAGACTTTTTTTTGGGCTTTGGGAATCACTAATAAGCCGGAGATTTCTTGCCGGGACATATGGTTCAATACAATCGGCAAGATAGGATGGAGACCGTGTAGTATTTTATACGTAAGTAGTAAAACCTTAAAGTCACATCTTAAGTGCACAGGAAGCCAGTGCAGGTGAGCCAGTACAGGTATATATGTATGTATATATGTATATAAAGGTATATACAGTATAGGTATATATGTATGTATATATGTATATAAAGGTATATACAGTACAGGTATATATGTATGTATATATGTATATAAAGGTATATACAGTACAGGTATATATGTATGTATATATGTATATAAAGGTATATACAGTATAGGTATATATGTATGTATATATGTATATAAAGGTATATACAGTATAGGTATATATGTATGTATATATGTATATAAAGGTATATACAGTACAGGCGTAATGTGATCAAACTTTCTTGTTCTTGTCAAAAGTCTAGCAGCCGCATTTTGTACCAACTGTAATCTTTTAATGCTAGACATGGGGAGACCCGAAAATAATACGTTACAGTAATCGAGGCGAGACGTAACAAACGCATGGATAATGATCTCGGCGTCTTTAGTGGACAAAATGGAGCGAATTTTAGCGATATTACGGAGATGAAAGAAGTCCGTTTTAGTAACGCTTTTAATGTGTGCCTCAAAGGAGAGAGTTGGGTCGAAGATAACACCCAGATTTTTTACCGAGGTTACAAACAAATTTCAGCTTTTGTCCGTGTCCAATCTCAGTCATCCAGGTCATGGTAACCAGCAAAGATTCAACCAAGGTAACGGGACTGTGAGGAACAGACCCATGAATTTACCATGAATTGATTAACCTGGACCTCGACGTAAACAAGTTGAAAGACTTATTGGGGTGTTACCATTTAGTGGTCACTTGTACGTAATATGTACTGTACTGTGCAATCTACTAATAAAAGTTTCAATCAATCCATCAATCAATAAAAACCCTAAACATGCAGTAAGAGAAGTAAAACCAATATTTAACGAACAAAGAATAGTGCAGCTCGGAAGTGCACGGATCAGAATATTTCTCGTGCAGCCACCGAGTGCTCAAATAAAGAAACAGATTCAGGTGAACCGCCACTGAGTGTACAAAGAACCGTGTCCTTCAGGGCGAGCATATATAGGAGCTTGATTAGGCAATCGAGAACAGGTGTGTCCCAGTTGCCAATCAGAGCCAGGTGCAGGAGACATACTTGCCAACCCTCCCGATTTTCCTGGGAGACTCCCGAATTTCAGTGCCTCTCCCGAAAATCTCCCGGGGCAACCATTCTTCCAATTTCCACCCGGACAACAATATTGGGGGCGTGTCCTAAAGGAACTCTCACCTGAAAAAGGAGACTTCTACATATGTGTCTGTTATCCATAGGTGTATCTATAACCCATAAAGTAGGCAACACGGAGCTATTAATCAGCTTGTGTTTATTCCAGCTGCCACGTTAATACACTGACACACAACATGCTGATTCCCATCATGCATTGCTTCAAAACTACGGCAGGTAGTAATGTATGAACAAAAATGTTTTATTGTAGACACATAGAATCCTCATACTGCTGTGATTATCGGTCCTGCTAGACACCGAACTCTATTTAATAATACAACTCTAACATTTGACAACCAAACAATTAAACAAGGCGACACGGTAAAGAATCTGGGTATTATCTTCCACCCAACTCTCTCCTTTGAGGCACACATTAAAAGTGTTACTAAAACGGCCTTCTTTCATCTCCGTAACATCGCTAAAATTCGCTCCATTCTGTCCACTAAAGACGCTGAGATCATTATCCATGCGTTTGTTACGTCTCGCCTCGACTACTGTAACGTATTATTTTCGGGTCTCCCCATGTCTAGCATTAAAAGATTACAGTTGGTACAAAATGCGGCTGCTAGACTTTTGACAAGAACAAGAAAGTTTGATCACATTACGCCTGTACTGTATATACCTTTATATACATATATACATACATATATACCTATACTGTATATACCTTTATATACATATATACATACATATATACCTATACTGGCTCACCTGCACTGGCTTCCTGTGCACTTAAGATGTGACTTTAAGGTTTTACTACTTACGTATAAAATACTACACGGTCTAGCTCCATCTTATCTTGCCGATTGTATTGTACCATATGTCCCGGCAAGAAATCTGCGTTCAAAGGACTCCGGCTTATTAGTGATTCCCAAAGCCCAAAAAAAGTCTGCGGGCTATAGAGCATTTTCCGTTCGGGCTCCAGTACTCTTGAATACCCTCCCGGTAACAGTTCGCGATGCCACCTCAGTAGAAGCATTTAAGTCTCACCTTAAAACTCATTTGTATACTCTAGCCTTTAAATAGACTCCCTTTTTAGACCAGTTGATCTGCCGTTTCTTTTCTTTTTCTTCTATGTCCCACTCTCCTTTGTGGAGGGGGTCCGGTCCGATCCGGTGGCCATGTACTGCTCGCCTGTGTATCGGCTGGGGACATCTCTGCGCTGCTGGTCCGCCTCCACTTGGGATGGTTTCCTGCTGGCTCCGCTGTGAACGGGACTCTCGCTGCTGTGTTGGATCCGCTTTGGACTGGACTCTCGCGACTGTGTTGGATCCATTATGGATTGAACTTTCACAGTATCATGATAGACCCGCTCGACATCCATTGCTTTCCTCCTCTCCAAGGTTCTCATAGTCATCATTGTCACCGACGTCCCACTGGGTGTGAGTTTTCCTTGCCCTTATGTGGGCCTACCGAGGATGTCGTGGTGGTTTGTGCAGCCCTTTGAGACACTAGTGATTTAGGGCTATATAAGTAAACATTGATTGATTGATTGAAGTGTTCATTCAAGGCTACGGCAAAATATCAAGATGTATATCGTGTATCGTGACAAGGACTAAAAATATCGAGATATTAAAAAAAAAGGCCAATCGCCCAGCCCTACCATTAAGGAAAAAAAGCTCTATACAAATATAACCCATCATTTATGAAAGAAAGACGTCTTGTGCATGTCCAGTGTTTGCAGTCGGAACAAGAACACAGTCACAGCTGGACACATAAAAGGTATTTTGCAATTTAAAATAAACATGGCAAGAGGATTTGTGTAATTTGGGAACGTAAGAGCATTTGCCTGAGACCTTACATTCCAGTGCTGAGCCCTAATAAGAATCTTGTTGGCTCTGGGATTTTTTTTTTTGCCTTGCCACAGGCTCTGTAACATCATTAGTGGTAAGTGTCCAAATGGGGAGACAATATGATAGTGGACAGGAATATGGTTTCATATCCTGTACAAATAATGACAAGTAGGGTCAGATTTTGTTGTAATTGACAGGTTTTGCCGTAGTTTTTTTTTTTTTAGTTAGGTGCAGATTTTACTCTTTGAGAAACATGAACCCAGAAGCACACCGAGATATTTACAAGTTGTTGTAAAGAGTGTTTGATTGGCCGGAGCTACGTATGGGTTATAAATAAATTCTCCCTGGGTGATTGAAAACATATGAATTCATTTGTGACATGTGGTCTGACTCCTAAAATGTTCAAATATTACCATTTAGATGAAGAATGACTCATAATCCACGTGAAAAAAGGGGGATGGAACAATGCGTCTTTTTATGTCGTTCTCGCCTGTCCTAGGTCTGAATTTGTGTTCCTGATGTTTCCTTCTTGATTTCATTTGTTATAGGCTCCAGCACCCCTTTGACCAAAAAAGGGACAAGCGGTAGAAAATGGATGGACAGATGTATTATATACCGTATTTCCTTGAATTGCCGTCTATGCGCTAATTAATTTAAAGACTTCTCACTCCGGCGCTTACCAAAGGCATGCGGTAAAAGTAAGCATGCGCTAATTATTTTAAAACCTCTTCTCACTCTGGCGCTTACCAAAGGCATGCGGTAAATTTAGGCCTGCGCTGATGTAAGGATACCATCATGAAAAGCACATTTAATAAAAAAAATGTTATTATAATCTTACCTTTACTTATAAATGAAGTCCATGCGCAGCTCCTTCTGATCAAAAGCATAGATAACTTGTTTATAGAAGTCTTCCTTATCTTTCTTCAGTTTTAAAAGTCTCTCTGTCTCGATGGAGATCTTCCTTTATTAACCCCTGCTTTGATTGAAAGTCCAGTTTAGAAAACTGTTTTATTTTAGATATGTAATCCTCCATGTTAAAAGTGCAAGCGAGAGGAAACGATAAACGATCGCTGCTCACTCTTGCTGCTTGTTGTCACTTCTTCTGCAGCCGAGTAGTCGCAAGAAGGATCACTAGCGCCCTCTATCACCAGAAGGCGGGAGTCATTTAATGACTCATATTTGACACACGCAGCTACGGTATATTAATAAAACATAGCTGCTTCCTGTTATTTTTAGCATATTCAATAGCTTGGACCTTAAATCCTACTGAATAGCTCTTAATCTTCTTCCCTTTATGCAATTTCAAATGATTGAAATCAGCCTCCTTCATTTTGAAAATGATGACAGGTGAAGTGTCACTCGTGACGTGACGAGTTTGACCCGGTGGAAATTCTAGGCTTGCGCTAATAAAAATAAGATTTTGCGAAACAAGTTTGACCAGGCGTTAATCCTGAGCCGGCGGTATTGCTAAGCATGCTCTAATAATTTTGCGAAACGAGTTTGACCCCCGCAGGAATTCTAGGCCGGCGCATACTATATACCCGGTGGCAATTCAAGGAAATACGGTATATATATATATTTTTTTTTGACTTTTGATTCAGGACCCTTTGGGACTGTGTGACAAGGGGTGGCACTTTCGTGACTTCTGCGGTGCTTTTTTGTCGACTGCCGGAAGGCTTTTTGGCCATGGAGACCAGCTGCTGCCCGAGTTCGTTTGGAGAGACTGGAGGAGATGTGGATGAAGAGACAGGACTGGGGAGTTAGGACTGAGAGACGGGGTGGACGGGCTTCACAGTATCTTGGCTGAATGAGCAGGCATCGGACACCTCAGTCTTGTTGGTTGCATCCTCGCCCATCCATGCTGACTGAACACTGGCCGAGAATTGGTGGTCGGCCAAGAGTGGTTGCTTTGTTGGGTCTGCTCCTCTCTCTGGCCATGCTCCCTCCACCCCAACAGACAATGGTTGTGGAACACCGCAGAAGCCACCATAGTGTATAGGTTCATTTTACTTTTTATTCATAGCTGTATGTAGAAGTGTCTGGTTGCATCAGCTCTGCTCGTTTAATGTCTTTAATGTCCTCTGTGTTCTTTGATGTTTTTCTCTTACACACATGTAAGAGGGATCTGTACTATGGCTATGAGTTGTTTTTTCCCTTGGCCTCAGTCTGGACCCCTCTCCAGGGGCCCAGGCTTAAATCAAGTTTTTTCTCGACCTCCCCCCCACTGTTTACCTGTTTCTCACCTTTTTTGTAAGGGTAGCCGGAAGTTGGCATACCCGTCAGCGATCCTGTTCTGTCTCCCAGTAACGATTGATCCTGTTCTGTCTCCAAGTAATGTGTGTCTGATCTTGAATGGGATTGTGCTGAAAATGTAAATAATGTATTTCTTGTTGTTTCTGATACTGAGTTGGTTGTCAAAGTGTACCAACTTGTCGGAAAGGAAGCAACTGATTAGTTCATCATGTCAACGTTGGCACAAAAGCTAGCGACCAAGGCGCCGCTCTAAATAGTCTGTCTGCGTTAGATTAGATTAGATTAGATAGTACTTTATTTATTCCGTCAGGAGAGTTCCTTCGGGAAAATTAAAATTTTCAGCACAATCCCATTCAAGTTTAGACAAACATTACAGGGAGACAGAACAGGATCGCTGACGGGTCTGCCGGTTTCCAGCGCCCCTTACAAAAAAGATGAGATACAGGTAAACAAGAAGATGAAAACAAAAGATTAAAACAAGAAGATTAAAACAAAATAAAAAAAATCGGTCTTAGCCTGGGCCCTGGAGAGGGGGTGCAGACTGAGGCCAAGGGAAAAAAAAAACAACTCATAGCCATAGTACACATCCCTCTTACATGTGTGTAAGAGGGAAACATCAAACATCAAAGAACACAGAGGACATTAAAGACATTAAAGCAGCAGATACAACCAGACACCTCTACATACAGCTATGAATAAAAAGTAAAATAAACATATCCACTGTGGTGGCCTCTGGGGTCTTCCACGCCATCGTCAGCTGGGATGGGGGGAGCATGGCCAGAGACAGGAGCAGACCCAACAAAGCAACCAAGACAGCCGACTCCATTTTCGGCCAGTGTCCAGTCCGCATGGATGAGCGAGGATGAGCACTTATGATAACAATATCACAAATATTTGGTTACTATTCAAGTCCCTAAATGTAAATGGAGTATTGTTGGCGCTTTTTGGACGGTTATTTATTGGGTTTTATGGGCAGAATACGTCACATTGTTGACGAACCCCAGGATGCAGAGATGGCGGCGGGCATTGAATGGGAAAACATGATTTAATTTAACACTAAAACAAGAACAAACAAAAGGCGCGCACAAGGCGGAGAACAAACTTGGATATGAACAAAAACTAGCACAAAGGCTAACTGTGGACTAAAAACAAAAACACTTACTGTGACACGAAGGAAATATGACATGAGCAGAGTGAATAGAAGTAGACACAGCTACAACGATAAGTATTAATGACATTGACAGGTAGTACTCTGGAATGCCCTCCCGGTAAAAGTTTGAGATGCCACCTCAGTAGACGCATTTAAGTCTCACCTTAAAGCTCATTTGTATACTCTAGCCTTTAAATAGACTCCCTTTTTAGACCAGTTGATCTGCCGTTTCTTTTCTTTTTCTCCTATGTCCCACTCTCCCTTGTGGAGGGGGTCCGGTCCGATCCGGTGGCCATGTACTGCTTGCCTGTGTATCGGCTGGGGACATCTCTGCGCTGCTGATCCACCTCCACTTGGGATGGTTTCCTGCTGGCTCCGCTGTGAACGGGACTCTCGGGACTGTGTTGGATCCTCTTTGGACTGGACTCTCGCGACTGTGTTGGATCCATTATGGATTGAACTTTCACAGTATCATGTTAGACCCGCTCGACATCCATTGCTTTCCTTCTCTCCAAGGTTCTCATAGTCATCATTGTCACCGACGTCCCACTGGGTGTGAGTTTTCCTTGCCCTTATGTGGGCCTACCGAGGATGTCGTAGTGGTTTGTGCAGCCCTTTGAGACACTAGTGATTTAGGGCTATATAAGTAAACATTGATTGATTGATTGATTGATAGTGGTGACAATAATCCAGCACTGACTGGAGGGGAAGGCGGCTTTAAATAGTAACTGGCTGATTGACACCAGGTGTGGCCAGGTGCCAATCAGCCAAAGCTGGGGAGACACAGCACCCAGGGAGACAAACAGGAAACGGACAAAATAAGACCGCTGACAGGAAACAAAGACAAAACGCGGAGAAACACTAAAACATGGCCAAACTTTTATTTTTTCGAGAATGCTAAACCCTACCTGTCAGAGTTATTTGGTGACGGACCCCAAGATGCAGAGATGGAGGCAGGCATGGAGTGAGAAAACACGATTTAATAAAGATACTACGACAAAATCAAACAAAAGGGGACTAACACAAAGCGCGCACGAGGCGGATAACAAATTAAGGGTCTTTAGCATAGAGGCTAGCAAGGAACGAAAAAGGGCCTAGCGTGGAAACTAGCGGGTTGCAAACAGGAAAACGGAAGTCGTTACTTGTAGAGTGAAAACAAAACAGAAGCAGGGAACAAAAGCAGTAAGTTACAAACAAACGAGTGTAGCTAACCGCTACGCTGCAATAAAACGACACGATAGCAACAACAGGAGAGACATGTGGCAACGACAATGATCCAGCACTGAATGGAAGACAAAGTGGGTACAAATAGGAGCGGGCTGATTGACAGCAGGTGTGGCCAGGTGCCAATCAGCCGCAGATCATCAATCAATCATCAATCAATGTTTATTTATATAGCCCCAAATCACAAATGTCTCAAAGGACTGCACAAATCATTACGACTACAACATCCTCGGAAGAACCCACAAAAGGGCAAAGAAAACTCACACCCAGTGGGCAGGGAGAATTCACATCCAGTGGGACGCCAGTGACGATGCTGACTATGAGAAACCTTGGAGAGGACCTCAGATGTGGGCAACCCCCCCCCTCTAGGGGACCAAAAACAATGGATGTCGAGCGGGTCTAACATGATACTGTGAAAGTTCAATCCATAGTGGCTCCAACACAGCCGCGAGAGTTCAGTTCAAGCGGATCCAAGACTGCAGCGAGAGTCCCGTCCACAGGAAACCATCTCAAGCGGAGGCGGCTCAGCAGCGTAGAGATGTCCCCAATTGATACAGGCGAGCGGTCCATCCTGGGTCTCGACTCTGGACAGCCAGTACTTCATCCATGGTCATCGGACCGGACACAAGGGAGGGGGGGACATAGGAGAAAGAAAAGAAGCGGCGGATCAACTGGTCTAAAAAGGAGGTCTATTTAAAGGCTAGAGTATACAGATGAGTTTTAAGGTGAGACTTAAATGCTTCTACTGAGGTAGCATCTCGAACTGTTACCGGGAGGGCCTTCCAGAGTACTGGAGCCCGAACGGAAAACGCTCTATAGATGAGGTGACAACAGCACACAGGGAGACACACAGGAAGCTGAACCAAAATAAGAGCACTTGACAGGAACTAAAGACAGGAGATATTAAACTCAGCATAAAGGGTTGGAATTGGGGGCTAAATCACCAAAAATGATTCCCGGGCGTGGCCACCGCTGCTGCCCACTGCGCCCCTCACCTCCCAGGGGGTGGTCAAGGGGATGGGTCAAATGCAGAGGACACATTTCACCACACCCAGTGTGTGTGTGACAATCATTGGTACTTTAATAGCACAGGAGAGAGATTGAACCCTTTTGATTAAAATGGTCCAACAAAGTTTTGATTACTGCTCCGGTTCGGATTTTACGCGCCTTCAAAGAACCCCTGGGCAAAGTTTCCTAAAAAATGTAATTTTTGCCTCTTTAAACTGTAATTTTACCCCCTTAAAATGCTTCAAAGTGCAAGTTAAAGCTCTACTAAGCAAAGCGAAAGCCATTTATCAACAACATCCAGAAACGCTGATCTGTAATTTGACCCCCATAACATGCTTCAAAACTCACCAAATTTTACACACACATCAGGACTGGCGAAAATTGCCATCTAATAAAAAACCAAACCCCAAAAGTCAAAATTGCACTCCAGCGCCCCCTAGGAAAAAACCCAGACAAAACCGCTTGTAACTTCTGTTAGGAATGTCGTACAGACATGAAACAAAGACCTCTATGTAGGTCTGACTTAGACCAGGGCTTGGCAGCGGCCAAAGGCGGACCCGACCAACGCAGCTTTAATTTTTTTGCGTTTCCAGACAGATTTTTGTTTTGTATTTTTTTTCTCCAATATGGCTCGACCCCTGCTTCAGTCCCTCCCTTTAGCCCAAACTGTTTCCGTCTCTACTTTTCTCTGCCCTCTTCCTCCACGGGTGGTTTGTTGTCGGTCGCCCCGAGGAGACGGGGAGATGAAAAGGGAGTCGGTCTCAGAGGAGCACCAGCGCCGTGGCGCTCATACAGCGCTCAACCCCGCAGCGGCGCGTCGTCTCTGGGAGGTGGGAGCATCTCCAGGGTCTTTCGCTTCCTTTTCAGCCCTCTTTAAAAGTGCAACGGGCGCGCGGTCTGCAGGAAGGCGGTCTCCTCAGACTACACGTTCACGGGAGGTGAGGCAGACTCCAGGCAAGTGTTCACCGATAACAGCAGCATGAGTTAAACACCCTGACTGAAACGAACAGGCCGGTTTTCACGGAAATAACGAAAGCATTCCCCTCCGTCTCTCTCTTGAGGTCTATTCGGGGTCCCCTGAGGGTGGCGCCCCTGCGAAGGCAGCATCCCGGCCCATTTGGGTCAATCTGTCTCACTCTCTGTAGGTCTCTGCTGAAGCTGTCCTCTTTGCTGCAGTACTGGAGGTGTGAATAATGCAAACCTGCTTTTCTTCCATGTCATGTCTCAGTATGTCAGGGCCCCCCCCCCCCCCCCCCCACCCCCACACTCCTCCCGTGTCTCTCACTCCTGCTCAAGTGTTCCAACACAAGTGAGTCATTTAGAGGAGGTGAAAGGCTAACGCTAATCAAGAGAGCGAAGTTCACTTTGCAACTTGCTGCCCGGCTTGTATGGAGGAATGTAGAGAAAGTGAGAGAGAAGGTGAGAGCCAAAAGAGTCGGGAGTGATTGATTCTTCGATTACGCTTGCACCTCATGGTACCCCAGCACCTCCAAAACCCTCAAATCTAGACTCCAAACATCCAGAACCAGCTAGTCCGGTTACTTTTAGACCTCCACCCCAGATCACACCTCAATCCAACCCACTTCTCCAAAGTGGGCTGGCTCAGGGTGGAGGACAGAGTAAAACAACTTGCACTGAGCCTGGTCTATAAAATCTGCTACACCTCCTTGATACCGAAGTACATGTCAAACTACTTCCCTAACGTAAATGACCGCCATAACCACAACATTAGGGGGAGCTCCACAAACCACGTTAAACCCAGATTTCGATCTAACAAAGGTCTTAACTCATTCTCTTTCTATGACACATCAATGTGGAATGCACTCCCAACAGGTGTAAAAGTAAGTGCATCTCTATATTCCTTCAAAAGCGCTCTAAAACAACACCTCAGGCAACTTCAACACTTTACTAATACCCTCCTCCATTCACATCCCATCTCCCCGATTATAAACAACTCAAATGTACTTCTAATGTATATACTTGTTCTTATGCTATGTGAACTCACTATGTTCTCTGCTGGCTGTACATATCCTACTAAATAAGACCTACACTGTTTCAATGTCCACATTTCTCTGTTGATGCAATTGTTGATGACTGAAGTTCTGATATCAACCAAAGCTCCTCATCCCACCCCCCGGATTGTAAATAATGTCAATAATTCAATATGATGATTAACTTGTGTGATGACTGTATTATGTTGATAGTATATATTTGTACCATGAATTGATTAACGTGGACCCCGACTTAAACAAGTTGAAAAACTTATTGGGGTGTTACCATTTAGTGGTCAATTGTACGGAATATGTACTGTACTGTGCAATCTACTAATAAAAGTATCAATCAATCAATCAATCAAATTCGGGTCAAATGTGGCATCATTTCATTTTGAAGTTAAAGTACCAATGATCGTCACACACGCACACACACACTAGATGTGGTGAAATTAACCTCTGCATTTGACCCCTTGTTCATCCCCTGGGAGGTGAGGGGAGCAGTGAGCAGCAGCGGTGGCCGCGCTCGGGAATCATTTTGGTGATTTAACCCCCAATTCCAACACATGATGCAATCATATATATGTATTTATATATATAGTACAGTACACAGTAATGAAAACACAGTTGTTCTACTAACTCGACTGTACTTGCTGGTTACTTAAAAAACAAAAAAAACACACTTATATACACGTATAAACTCCGGGGCGACTTATATGTGAAATTATTAACACATTACCCTAACGGCAGTGACTAGGATGGCGGAAGCGGGGATCGAACCTGCAACCCTCAACCGAGCTATACCATCCTACCCTAAAATATTAAATAATATTATTTATCTCATATATATAGTACAGTACACAGTAATGAAAACACAGTTGTTCTACTAACTCGACTGTACTTGCTGGTTACTTAAAAAACAAAAAAAACACACTGATATACACGTATAGACTCCGGGGCGACTTATGTGTGAAATTATTAACACATTACCCTAAAATATTAAATAATATTATTTATCTCAAATATCTCTATATACATATATATATATATATATATATATATAGTACAGTACACAGTAATGAAAACACAGTTGTTTTACTAACTCGACTGTACTTGCTGGTCACTTAAAAAACAAAAAAAAAACACTTATATACACGTACATACTCCGGGGCGACTTATATGTGAAATTATTAACACATTACCCTAGTGGATTGAATTGAATTATATTTATGTAGCGCTTTTTCTCTAGTGACCAAAGCGCTTTACATAGTGAAACCCAATATCTAAGGTACATTTAAACCAGTGTGGGTGGCACTGGGAGCAGGTGGGTAAAGTGTCTTGCCCAAGGACATAACGGCAGTGACTAGGATGGCGGAAGCGGGGATCGAACCTGCAACCCTCAACCGAGCTATACCATCCTACCCTAAAATATTAAATAATATTATTTATCTCATATATGTAGTACAGTACACAGTAATGAAAACACAGTTGTTCTACTAACTCGACTGTACTTGCTGGTTACTTAAAAAACAAAAAAAACACACTGATATACACGTATAAACTCCGGGGCGACTTATGTGTGAAATTATTAACACATTACCCTAAAATATTAAATAATATTATTTATCTCAAATATCTCTATATACATATATATATATATATATAGTACAGTACACAGTAATGAAAACACAGTTGTTTTACTAACTCGACTGTACTTGCTGGTTACTTAAAAAACAAAACAAAAACACTTATATACACGTACATACTCCGGGGCGACTTATATGTGAAATTATTAACACATTACCCTAGTGAATTGAATTGAATTATATTTATATAGCGCTTTTTCTCTAGTGACCAAAGCGCTTTACATAGTGAAACCCAATATCTAAGTTACATTTAAACAAGTGTGGGTGGCACTGGAGCAGGTGGGTAAAGTGTCTTACCCAAGGACACAACGGCAGTGACTAGGATGGCGGAAGCGGGGATCGAACCTGCAACCCTCAACCGAGCTATACCATCCTACCCTAAAATATTAAATAATATTTTTTATCTCATATATATAGTACAGTACACAGTAATGAAAACACAGTTGTTCTACTAACTCGACTGTACTTGCTGGTTACTTAAAAAACAAAAAAAACACACTGATATACACGTATAGACTCCGGGGCGACTTATGTGTGAAATTATTAACGCATTACCCTAAAATATTAAATAATATTATTTATCTCAAATATATATATATATATATATATATATATATATATATATATATATATATATATATATATATATATAGTACAGTACACAATAATGAAAACACAGTTGTTCTACTAACTCGACTGTACTTGATGGTTACTTAAAAAACATAAAAAACACTTATATACACGTACATACTCCGGGGCGACTTATATGTGAAATTATTAACACATTACCCTAGTGAATTGAAGTGAATTATATTTATATAGCGCTTTTTCTCTAGTGACTCAAAGCGCTTTACATAGTGAAACCCAATATTTAAGTTACGTTTAAACCAGTGTGGGTGGCACTGGGAGCAGGTGGGTAAAGTGACTTGCCCAAGGACACAACGGCAGTGACTAGGATGGCGCAGTCAAGTCGTTGAGGGGTTCCGGTTTGTTGACCGCAGGATTAGGTCTCTGCTTTTTGCAGATGATGTGGTCCTGATGGCTTCATCTGACCGGGATCTTCAGATCTCACTGGATCGGTTCGCAGCCGAGTGTGAAGCGACCGGAATGAAAATCAGCAACTCCAAGTCCGAGTCCATGGTTCTCGCCCGGAAAAGGGTGGAATGCATCTCCGGGTTGGGGAGGAGACCCTGCCCCAAGTGGAGGAGTTCAAGTACCTAGGAGTCTTGTTCACGAGTGAGGGAAGAGTGGATCGTGAGATCGACAGGCGGATCGGTGCGGCGTCTTCAGTAATGCGGACGTTGTACCGATCCGTTGTGGTGAAGAAGGAGCTGAGCCGGAAGGCAAAGCTCTCAATTTACAGGTCGATCTACGTTCCCATCCTCACCTATGGTCATGAGCTTTGGGTCATGACCGAAAGGTTAAGATCACGGGTACAAGCGGCAGAAATGAGTTTCCTCTCCCTTAGAGATAGGGTGAGAAGCTCTGTCATCCGGGAGGAACTCAAAGTAAAGCCGCTGCTCCTCCACATGGAGAGGAGCCAGATGAGGTGGTTCGGGCATCTGGTCAGGATGCCACCCGAACGCCTCCCTGGGGAGGTGTTTAGGGCACGTCCAACCGGTAGGGAAGACCCAGGACACGTTGGGAAGACCATATCTCCCGGCTGGCCTGGGAACGCCTCGGGATCCCCCGGGAAGAGCTAGACGAAGTGGCTGGGGAGAGGGAAGTCTGGGTTTCCCTGCTTAGGCTGTTGCCCCCGCGACCCGACCTCGGATAAGCGGAAGAAGATGGATGGATGGATGGATTATTCAAGTTTGCTCTCCGCCATTGTGCGCGCCTTTTCTTTTTTTTTTTGTAATTTGTTAATGTTAAAATAAATTCTGTACTTACATTCACGTCTTGCCCGTGCCAACTTTCCTTTACCTCGGAAAAAAACTTCTTTGATACTATTCTCAAACATAACGTAATCATACCCATTTTTTTCCTGCCATACTTCTGCTCCTCCATCTCTGTGGCCACTCCTTATTTGCTGCCTGTCTCTCTTCCCCCAGGTGCTGTATTACCATAATGGCTTCTTGCCATGGTGATGTACTGAGCAGTCGTATGGAAATGCCACACGCGAGGACGCACACTTATCAGAGCCGAATGCATTAGATGTCATTTGTGTAAGACTCGCGCTGCACGGTCATTATGTGTTAAAACAGTTGAGCGGCAAAAACAGCATGAGTGGACAGACAGTGAAGGCATCCCGACACTCGCGTGCAAAGAGCAGCGAGGATTAACCACGGGGATGAAAAATGCGGAATGAAATCACCCGCTTGTCGCAGCTCTTTTTTGCATACCTACTCAGTGTGTGCAGAAGTGGCGTGTTTAGCTACTGAACTGGGGCTGATTTGTGTGTGACGGTATAAATGCTGTATAAATCTGCCCATAATAGTGACACATTTAGTGTGAGTGGGGTTCTCAAAAATACACATTTTCACTCAATGCAGCGTTTGGGGAAAAGTATTAGTCCACCAACAACTCAAAAGAATAGAGGCCTCCCTTTGCATTTAAAGGGGAACTGCAATTATGTTTAACCTTCGTCTTGTGTTAGGGTCGGCATAATACATAAAATAACCCATCCGTTTTCTACCGCTTATTCCTTTTTGGGGTCGCGGGGGGGCGCTGGCGCCTATCTCAGCTACAATCGGGCGGAAGGCGGGGTACACCCTGGACAAGTCGCCACCTCATCGCAGGGACAACACAGATAGACAGACAACATTCACACACTAGGGACCATTTAGTGTTGCCAATCAACCTATCCCCAGGTGCATGTCTTTGGAGGTGGGAGGAAGCGGAGTACCCGGAGGGAACCCACGCATTCACGGGAGAACATGCAAACTCCACACTTCCTGGGAAACTGATCAAGGAGCTCTTTGTATTATTAGGTCGGTAGAAGCATTTAAGTCTCACCTTAAAACTCATTTGTATACTCTAGCCTTTAAATAGACTCCCTTTTTAGACCAGTTGATCTGCCGTTTCTTTTCTTTTTCTTCTATGTCCCACTCTCCCTTGTGGAGGGGGTCCGGTCCGATCCTGTGGCCATGTACTGCTTGCCTGTGTATCGGCTGGGGACATCTCTGCGATGCTGATCCGCCTCCGCTTGGGATGGTTTCCTGCTGGCTCCGCTGTGAACGGGACTCTCGCTGCTGTGTTGGATCCGCTTTGGACTGGACTCTCGCGACTGTGTTGGATCCATTGTGGATTGAACTTTCACAGTATCATGCTAGACCCGCTCGACATCCATTGCTTTCCTCCTCTCCAAGGTTCTCATAGTCATCATTGTCACCGACGTCCCACTGGGTGTGAGTTTTCCTTGCCCTTATGTGGGCCTACCGAGGATGTCGTGGTGGTTTGTGCAGCCCTTTGAGACACTAGTGATTTAGGGCTATATAAGTAAACATTGATTGATTGATTGATTGAAATATCCTCAGCCTGGAATTGAACCCAGGACTGCAGGACCTTCGTATTGTGAGGCAGACGCACTAATCCCTCTGCCACCGTGAAGCCCCATAAAATAACCAAATACATTTACATAAAATAACCAAATAAATTTATTTTTTTGGCATCAATGCTTTTTTACTTTGTCAGGAACCGATATTTCAACAGAACAAAACATGTTTTTGGTTTTTCACAAAATTATAAAATGCTCTGGATGAAATTATGACCTTGGTGTTGTTAGGGTCGGTTTCGACCCAGTTATAAAAATAAGATTATCAAGCGATAATTCGAGCCAAAACTGAACACACTGACAGCCAGCTCCTCTCCCAATCGTGTGAGCTTTAGGGGATTCTTATTTTACCTTGTTATCCTGTACAAAAACAAACAAAGATTCAATTCAGTCTCAAAATTATTAAAATGAAAAAATAAATAAAACAAATAAGAGATAAGAAATATGTTCTAATACCCCTCAGTAATAGTCAGGTCACACAACAACCTTTTATTTATTTATACAATTTTTTCAAAGTTAATTTGACCATTTTTTAAATTGAAATCGAGGCAAAAAAAAAGGCCCAATGGCCCAATCCAAAAATATCAAAACTGATATTTTCATGGATAAGGACGCCTTACAAGATAACCAAGAGATGAGAAACAAATTGGATGATAGATAATCGTTTTTAGTGTATTTTACAGCTGATTTAAGACATGGGTCAAAACCCACCCGTTAACATCAGAGGTGCTAACAGAAAGCTAACACAAGAGGAAGGTTAACATTTTGCCCATCATTCATACCGTATTTCCTTGAATTGCCGCCGGGGCGCTATCCATCCATCCATCCATCCATCCATCCATCATCTTCCGCTTATCCGAGGTCGGGTCGCGGGGGCAGCAGCCTAAGCAGGGAAGCCCAGACTTCCCTCTCCCCAGCCACTTCGTCTAGCTCTTCCCGGGGGATCCCGAGGCGTTCCCAGGCCAGCCGGGAGACATAGTCTTCCCAACGTGTCCTGGGTCTTCCCCGTGGCCTCCTACCGGTTGGACGTGCCCTAAACACCTCCCTAGGGAGGCGTTCGGGTGGCATCCTGACCAGATGCCCGAACCACCTCATCTGGAGTGGCTTTACTTTGAGTTCCTCCCGGATGGCAGAGCTTCTCACCCTATCTCTAAGGGAGAGACCTGGAAACTCATTTGGGCCGCTTGTACCCGTGATCTTATCCTTTCGGTCATGACCCAAAGCTCATGACCATAGGTGAGGATGGGAACGTAGATCGACCGGTAAATTGAGAGCTTTGCCTTCCGGCTCAGCTCCTTCTTCACCACAACGGATCGGTACAACGTCCGCATTACTGAAGACGCCGCACCGATCCACCTGTCGATCTCACGATCCACTCTTCCCTCACTCGTGAACAAGACTCCTAGGTACTTGAACTCCTCCACTTGGGGCAGGGTCTCCTCCCCAACCCGGCGATGGCACTCCACCCTTTTCCGGGCGAGAACCATGGACTCGGACTTGGAGGTGCTGATTCTCATTCCGGTCGCTTCACACTCGGCTGCGAACCGATCCAGTGAGAGCTGAAGATCCCGGCCAGATGAAGCCATCAGGACTACATCATCTGGGGCGCTAATTATTTAAAAACTCTTCTCACTCCGCGCTTACCAAAGTAAATTTAGGCCTGCGCTTACAAATTTGAGTGTGATGTAAAGATACCATCACGAAAAGCACATTTAATAAAAAAAACGTTATTATGGTCTTACCTTTACTTATAAATGAAGTCCATGCACAGCTCCTTCTGATCAAAAGCATCGATAACTTGTTTATAGAAGTCTTCCTTATCTTTCTTCAGTTTTAAAAGTCTCTCAGTCTCGACGGAGTTCTTCCTTTATCACCTCCTGCTTCCATTGAAAGTCCAGCGTAGAAAACGGTTTTATTTTAGATATGTAATCCTCCATGTTAAAAGTGCAAGCGAGAGGAAAAAATAAACAGACGCTGCTCACTCTTGCTGCTTGTTGTCACTTACCATGAATTGATTAACGTGGACCCCGACTTAAACAAGTTGAAAAACTTATTGGGGTGTTACCATTTAGTGGTCAATTGTGCGGAATATGTACTGTACTGTGCAATCTACTAATAAACGTTTCAATCAATCAATCCAAAAAGAAGGATCACTAGCGCCCTCTACCACCAGGAGATGGGAGTCATTTAATGACGCATATTTGACACACGCAGCTACGGTGTTTTAATAAAACATAGCTGCTTCCTGTTCTTTTTAGCATATTCAATAGCTTGGACCTTAAATCCTACTGAATTGCTCTTAATCTTCTTCCCTTTATGCGATTTCAAATTATAGAAATCAGCCTCCTCCATTTTGAAAATGATGACAGGTGAAGTGTCACTCGTGACGTGACGAGTTTGACCCGGTGGAAATTCTAGACATGCGTTAATAAAAATAATAATATTTTGCGAAACGAGTTCGACCCGGCGTTAATCCTGAGCCGGTGGTAATGCTAAGCATGCGCTAATTATTTTTCGAAACGAGTTTGACCCGGCAGTAATTCTAGGCAGGCGCATACTATATACCCGGTGGCAATTCAAGGAAATACGGTAATCTTTATGTGAGCCAAGAACACACGTCTTTCTTCTACTAAACCTTGATTAATGAACATAACTAGTTCTAGAACAGGGTTCATAAAATAAAAAAAGTTTGCATACTGAAGCAAAGTTCTCCATGAGATAGAGGCTGAGGGGTTAGAGTGTCCGCCCTGAGATTGGTAGGTTGGGAGTTCCAACCCCAGCCGAGTCGTACCAAAGACTATAATAATGGGACCCATTGCTATTCAGTAGGATTTAAGGTCCAAGCTATTGAATATGCTAAAAAGAACAGTAAGCAGCTATGTTTTATTAATATACCGTAGCTGCGTGTGTCAAATATGAGTCATTAAATGACTCCCGCCTCCTGGTGGTAGAGGGCGCTAGTGATCCTTCTTGCGACTACTCGGCTGCAGAAGAAGTGACAACAAGCAGTGATCGTTTATTTTTTCCTCTCGCTTGCACTTTTAACATGGAGGATTACATATCTAAAATAAAACAGTTTTCTAAACTGGACTTTCAATCAAAGCAGGAGGTAATAAAGGAAGATCTCCATCGAAACAGAGAGACTTTTAAAACTGAAGAAAGATAAGGAAGACTTCAATAAACAAGTTATCGATGCTTTTGATCAGAAGGAGCTGTGCATGGACTTCATTTATAAGTAAAGGTAAGACCATAATAACATTTTTTTTTTATTAAATGCGCTTTTCATGATGGTATCCTTACATCACACTCAAATTTATAAGCGCAGGCCTAAATTTACCGCATGCCTTTGGTAAGCGCCGGAGTGAGAAGTGGTTTTGAATTAATCAATGGGGCGGTATAGCTCGGTTGGTAGAGCGGCCGTGCCAGCAACTTGAGGGTTGCAGGTTCGATCCCTGCTTCCGCCATCCTAGTCCCTGCCGTTGTGTCCTTGGGCAAGACACTTTACCCACCTGCTCCCTAGTGCCACCCACACTGGTTTCAATGTAAAAATTAGATATTGGGTTTCACTATGTAAAGCGCTTTGAGTCACTAGAGAAAAAGCGCTATATAAATATAATTCACTTCACAATTAGCACCCCGGCGGCAATTCAAGGAAATAAATTAAATTGAGAAAAAATACCCGGTCCTCTTGGCTCTTCGTGTTTTGGTAATTGGACCTTTTTTCAGAGCTGGCTGTCCCTCGTCGTCGTCCTCTTTTCAAGAACGCCGCTCAGCCTGCTTTTTGCACGCTTTATTTCCTGGTGGCGTGGGTGTGGTGCAGCAGGTGTGAGTGCACAACCCCAGGTCCACTGCTCGACTGCGGCAGGACCCCGGCGAAGAGTCACCACGTCGCCGCGGGGACACGTCCTTCCCAACTCATAAATACAGGAGAAGCTAAAGTGCAGAAAAATGTTCCTTTTTTTTTGAAAGTGGGCTCAAAAAGGAAGGGGAAAATATGTATGCATATGAATATTTCAACATTTATATAAGCGCCGGGCACCGTTGTGGAATTGCACCGCACGCCTTTTGAACGGGCGTGGTTCGTGGAGATAGGGGGAAATGTGTTTAATGCGAGTAGGGAAAGTTAGTTTTTAAGTGCAAAAAAGAGTTCGTTTGATTTTTGTTTTGTTTGTAATAACAGCAAAGGTGTCGAAGAGGAGGGGTTGTCGCGATTCTGCGGGCATGGCTGGAGGGCATCACACGCGGAGCGCCGGAGAGACAGACGTTCTGTCACCTATCAATCTCTGGCGCTACAGGTTTTTATTTATTTGACTGTTTTTGTTTTCTCCTTCTCGAGCGTATTTGAATTGTTTTGCCTTCAATGGCGGCGTACGATTGTCGCGGGAAGTCAAGAGGGACACCTGTCTTTTTGACTTGGGGCTGTCAAGCTGTCATTTTGCATTGACACCATGGGCCTGATCCATTAAAGGTTTGCGTGTGCTAAAACACGTGCAAACTCGCAACGCTGATCTGTTAGATTTGGATGGTGACTCATAAGTGAGCAAATTAAGGAGCTCAATCCTTTTAGCGGGTCTGCTTTTATGTACAAACTCCTTTTCCATATGAGTTGGGAAATTGTGTTGGATGTAAATATAAACAGAATACATCCATCCATCCATCATCTTCCGCTTATCCGAGGTCGGGTCACGGGGGCAGCAGCCTAAGCAGGGAAACCCAGACTTCCCTCTCCCCAGCCACTTCGTCTAGCTCTTCCTGGGGGATCCCGAGGCGTTCCCAGGCCAGCCGGGAGACATAGTCTTCCCAACGTGTCCTGGGTCTTCCCCGTGGCCTCCTACCTACCTACCGGGAGGCGTTCGGGTGGCATCCTGACCAGATGCCCGAACCACCTCATCTGGCTCCTCTCCATGTGGAGGAGCAGCGGCTTTACTTTGAGTTCCTCCCGGATGGCAGAGCTTCTCACCCTATCTCTAAGGGAGAGACCTGGAAACTCATTTGGGCCGCTTGTACCCGTGATCTTATCCTTTCGGTCATGACCCAAAGCTCATGACCATAGGTGAGGATGGGAACGTAGATCGACCGGTAAATTGAGAGCTTTGCCTTCCGGCTCAGCTCCTTCTTCACCACAACGGATCGATACAACGTCCGCATTACTGAAGACGCCGCACCGATCCGCCTGTCGATCTCCCCATCCACTCTTCCCTCACTCGTGAACAAGACTCCTAGGTACTTGAACTCCTCCACTTGGGGCAGGGTCTCCTCCCCAACCCGGAGATGGCATTCCACCCTTTTCCGGGCGAGAACCATGGACTCGGACTTGGAGGTGCTGATTCTCATTCCGGTCGCTTCACACTCGGCCGCGAACCGATCCAGTGAGAGCTGAAGATCCCGGTCAGATGAAGCCATCAGGACCACATCATCTGCAAAAAGCAGAGACCTAATCCTGCGGTTACCAAACCGGAACCCCTCAACGCCTTGACTGCGCCTAGAAATTCTGTCCATAAAAGTTATGAACAGAATGGGTGACAAAGGACAGCCTTGGCGGAGTCCAACCCTC
The DNA here is from genome assembly GCF_033978795.1 of Nerophis ophidion. NCBI lineage: Eukaryota > Metazoa > Chordata > Actinopteri > Syngnathiformes > Syngnathidae > Nerophis > Nerophis ophidion. The sequence continues at coordinate 4,455,769 of NC_084615.1, forward strand.
ACTGGAAATGTGTTCGACTTACTGCCGGCAATGCGGACCAAGTTCTGACACTGATCATACAGGGAGTGGACCGCCACAATAAGACAGTCCGATACCCCATACTCTCTGAGCACTCCCACAGGACTTCCGAGGGACACGGTCCAATGCCTTCTCCAAGTCCACAAAGCACATGTAGACTGGTTGGGCAAACTCCCATGCACCCTCAAGAACCCTGCTCAGAGTATAGAGCTGGTCCACAGTTCCACGACCAGGACGAAAACCACACTGTTCCTCCTGAATCCGAGTTTCGACTATCCGACGTAGCCTCCTCTCCAGTACACCTGAATAAACCTTACCGGGAAGGCTGAGGAGTGAGATCCCACGATAGCTGGAACACACCCTCCGGTCCCCCTTCTTAAAGAGAGGAACCACCACCCCGGTCTGCCAATCCAGAGGTACCGCCCCCGATGTCCACGCGATTCTGCAGAGTCTTGTCAGCCAAGACAGCCCCACAGCATCCAGAGCCTTAAGGAACTCCGGGCGGATCTCGTCATCTATAAAGTTAACCATCCGGTTAACCATTATGGTTAACCGGATGGTCGCAATAACTTTATTTAGCCATTTTATTTATTGTTTTGGTTGTGTATATTGTAAGGTACTCCACCCCCCCCCCCCTCCTAAACCCTTAACAAAGACATAAACTCTTTTGTTTCCGACAGAGCATATTTATTATTTTTGGTTCTAAAATTTTACTTTTAAAAGTTAACATTCCATTTATAACGATCAGATATACAAGTAAAGATAGTTTATTGCATTTGAAAGGGTGTAACTATTATGTATGATTACATCAATATTATTCTTATTCTGGGGCGGCATAGCTCGGTTGGTAGAGCAGCCGTGCCAGCAACTTGAGGGTTGCAGGTTCGATTCCCGCTTCCGCCATCCTAGTCACTGCCGTCGTGTCCTTGGGCAAGACCTGCTCCCAGTGCCACCCACACTGCTTTAAATGATAAAATAAATGATAAATGGCTTGTACAGTCCATAGTGGATCTTACATAATAGTGAGAGTCCAGTCAATAGTGGATCTAAAATAATATTGAGAGTCTAGTCCATAGTGGATCTAACATAATAGTGTTAGAGTCTAGTCCATAGTGGATCTAACATAATATTGTGAAAGTCCAGTCCATAGTGGATCTAACATAATAGTGAGAGTCTAGTCCATAGTGGATCTAACATAATAGTGTTAGAGTCTAGTCCATAGTGGATCTAACATAATAGTGAGAGTCCAGTCCAATAGTGGATCCAACATAATAGTGAGAGTCCAGTCCATAGTGGATCTAACATAATAGTGAGAGTCTGGTCCATAGTGGATCTAACATAATAGTGGGAGAGTCCAGTCCATAGTGGATCTAACATAATAGTGAGAGTCCAGTCCATAGTTTATCTCACATAAGTGTGAGAGTCCAGTCCATAGTGGATCCAACATAATAGTGAGAATCCAGTCCATAGTGGATCTAACATAATAGTGAGAATCCAGTCCATAGTGGATCTAACATAATAGTGAGAATCCAGTCCATAGATTATCTAACATAAGTGTGAGAGTCCAGACCTGTCAATACTTAGACTAAGGGGTGTTTTTTTTTCCCGAGATGCAAGTTAACTTGGACCGGAGATGGCATGAAGGTAAAGACATCTTTTATTTTAACACTATAACTAACAAAAATAGGCAAACAAAAGGTGACTGAATCTCTACAAAAAACAAGAATGGGAAAGAATTCCACTTTCAAAGCTTCAACAATTAGTTTCCTCAGTTCCCAAACGTTTATTGAGTGTTGTTAAAAGAAAAGGTGATGTAACACAGTGGTGAACATGCCCTTTCCCAACTACTTTGGCCCGTGTTGCAGCCATGAAATTCTAAGTTAATTATTATTCTCAAAAAATAAACAAAGTTTTTTGTATTGTATTCTGTTTATATTTACATCTAACACAATTTCCCAACTCATATGGAAACGGGGTTTGTATCAGATTGTAGGTGGCTTTATTTTGTACCCTTGGCGTTCATATTTTACTGTTTTTTTTGCATTTTTGTTGCCTTTCACTTGATTGTAAAATGTGTCGATGGAGAAGAGGTGTGATGTTCATATGTTGTCAATATTCAGTGTTTTATCCTTCATAGAAAAATGTAAAAATCCATTACGTTTTATAAGGCGGTCTGTCCTAACGTTTTTAGTATTCAATCAGACATTATTGTGAGGTTTTGTATTAGTGTTCCTAGAAATAGATATACCGGCCCCTAGATACACTTGTTTCTCTAAATGTGGCCCCTGAGTCAAAATCATTGCCCACGCTTTGAACATCAAATATAAATAATAAATGGGCGATGAGGTGGCGACTTGTCCAGGGTGTACCCTGCCTTCCGCCCGATTTTAGCTGAGATAGGCGCCAGCGCCCCCCGCGACCCCGAAAGGGAATAAGCGGTAGGAAATGGATGGATGGATGGGTTGTACTTGTATAGCGCTTTTCTACCTTCAAGGTACTCAAAGCGCTTTGACACTACTTCCACATTCACACACACATTCACACACTGATGGAGGGAGCTGCCATGCAAGGCGCTAACCAGCACCCATCAGGAGCAAGGGTGAAGTGTCTTGCTCAAGGACACGAGGTTGGTACTAGGTGGGATTTGAACCAGGGACCCTCGGGTTGCGCACGGCCACTCTCCCCACTGCGCCACGCCGTGTAACTTAGATATTGGGTTTCACTATGTAAAGCGCTTTGAGTCACTAGAGAAAAGCGCTATATAAATATAATTCACTTCACTATTATGTATTAGTACATCATTGATAATTTGCTCTCAAAATAATGTTGACAATTTTTTGGGGACGGCGTGGCGCAGTGGAGGAGAGTGGCCGTGCGCAAGCCGAGGGTCCCCGGTTCAATCCCCACCTAGTACCAACCTCGTCAAGTCCGTTGTGTCCTTGAGCAAGACACTTCACCCTTGCTCCTGATGGGTGCTGGTTGGCGCCTTGCATGGCAGCTCCCTCCATCAGTGTGTGAATGTGTGTGTGAATGTGGAAGTAGTGTCAAAGCGCTTTGAGTACCTTGAAGGTAGGAAAGCGCTATACAAGTACAACCCATTATTATTATTGTGGGGCGGCATAGCTCGGTTGGTAGAGCAGCCGTGCCAGCAACTTGAGGGTTGCAGGTTCGATTCCCGCTTCCGCCATCCTAGTCACTGCCGTTGTGTCCTTGGGCAAGACCTGCTCCCAGTGCCACCCACACTGGTTTAAATGTCACTTAGATATTGGGTTTCACTATGTAAAGCGCTTAGAGTCACTAGAGAAAAGCGCTATATAAATATAATTCACTTCACTATTATGTATTAGTACATCATTGATCATTTGCTCTCAAAATAATGTTGACAATTTTTGGGGGACGGCGTGGCGCAGTGGAGGAGTGGCCGTGCGCAAGCCGAGGGTCCCTGGTTCAAATCCCACCTAGTACCAACCTCGTCAAGTCTTCACCCTTGCTCTTGATGGGTGCTGGTTGGCGCCTTGCATGGCAGCTCCCTCCATCGGTGTGTGAATGTGTGTGTGAATGTGGAAGTAGTGTCAAAGCGCTTTGAGTACCTTGAAGGTAGAAAAGCGCTATACAAGTACAACCCATCCATCCATCCATTTTCTACCGCTTATTCCCTTTTGGGGTCGCGGGGGGCGCTGGCGCCTATCTCAGCTACAATCGGGCGGAAGGCAGGGTACACCCTGGACAAGTCGCCACCTCATCGCCCATTTATTATTTATATTTGATGTTCAAAGCGTGGGCAATGATTTTGACTCAGGGGCCACATTTAGAGAAACAAGTGTATCTAGGGGCCGGTATATCTATTTCTAGGAACACTAATACAAAACCTCACAATAATGTCTGATTGAATACTAAAAACGTGAGGACAGACCGCCTAATAAAACGTAATGGATTTTTACATTTTTCTATGAAGGATAAAACACTGAATATTGACAACATATGAACATCACACCTCTTCTCCATCGACACATTTTACAATCAAGTGAAAGGCAACAAAAATGCAAAACAAACAGTAAAATATGAACGCGAAGGGTACAAAATAAAGCCACCTACAATCTGATACAAACCCCGTTTCCATATGAGTTGGGAAATTGTGTTAGATGTAAATATAAACAGAATACAATACAAAAAACTTTATTTATTTTTTGAGAATAATAATTAACTTAGAATTTCATGGCTGCAACACGGGCCAAAGTAGTTGGGAAAGGGCATGTTCACCACTGTGTTACATCACCTTTTCTTTTAACAACACTCAATAAACGTTTGGGAACTGAGGAAACTAATTGTTGAAGCTTTGAAAGTGGAATTATTTCCCATTCTTGTTTTATGTAGAGATTCAGTCGCCTTTTGTTTGCCTATTTTTGTTAGTTATAGTGTTAAAATAAAAGATGTCTTTACCTTCATGCCATCTCCGGTCCAAGTTAACTTGCATCTCGGGAAAAAAAAAACACCCCTTAGTCTAAGTATTGACAGGTCTGGACTCTCACACTTATGTTAGATAAACTATGGACTGGATTCTCACTATTATGTTAGATCCACTATGGACTGGACTCTCAATATTATTTTAGATCCACTATTGACTGGACTCTCACACTATTATGTTAGATCCACTCAGGACTAGACTCTCACACTATTATGTTTGATCCACTATGGACTAGACTCTAACACTATTATGTTAGATCCACTATGGACTGGACTCTCACTATTATGTTGGATCCACTATTGGACTGGACTCTCAATATTATTTTAGATCCACTATTGACTGGACTCTCACTATTATGTAAGATCCACTATGGACTGGACTCTCACTATTATGTTGGATCCACTATGGACTGGACTCTCACTATTATGTTAGATCCACTATGGACTGGACTCTCAATATTATTTTAGATCCACTATTGACTGGACTCTCGCACTATTATGTTAGATCCACTATGGACTAGACTCTCACACTATTATGTTTGATCCACTATGGACTAGACTCTCACTATTATGTTAGATCCACTGTGGACTGGACTCTCAATATTATTTTAGATCCACTATTGACGGGACTTTCACTATTATGTTAGATCCACTATGAACTGGACTCTCGCACTATTATGTTAGATCCACTATGGACTAGACTCTCACACTATTATGTTAGACCCACTATGGACTGTACTCTCACTATTATGTTGGATCCACTATGGACTGGACTCTCAATATTATTTTAGATCCACCATGGACTGGACTCTCACATATTATGTTAGATCCACTATGGACTAGACTCTCACACTATTATGTTAGATCCACTATGGACTAGACTCTCACACTATTATGTTAGATCCACGATGGACTGGACTCTCACACTATTATGTTAGATCCACTATGGACTAGACTCTAACACTATTATATTAGATCCACTATGGTCTGGACTCTCACTATTATGTTGGATCCACTATGGACTGGACTCTCAATATTATTTTAGGTCCACTATTGACTGGACTCTCACTATTATGTTAGATCCACTATGGACTGGACTCTCACTATTATGTTAGATCCACTATGGACTGGATTCTCAAAATTATTTTAGATCCACTATTGACAGGACTTTCACTATTATGTTAGATCCACTATGGACTAGACTCTCACACTATTATGTTACATCCACTATGGACTAGACTCTCACACTATTATGTTAGATCCACTATGGACTAGACTCTCACACTATTATGTTAGATCCACTATGGACTAGACTCTCACACTATTATGTTAGATCCACTATGGACTAGACTCCCACACTATTATGTTAGATCCACTATGGACTAGACTCCCACACTATTATGTTAGATCCACTATGGACTGGACTCTCACACTATTATGTTAGATCCACTATGGACTAGACTCTCACACTATTATGTTAGATCCACTACGGACTAGACTCTCACACTATTATGTTAGATCCACTATGGACTAGACTCCCACACTATTATGTTAGATCCACTACGGACTAGACTCTCACACTATTATGTTAGATCCACTATGGACTAGACTCCCACACTATTATGTTAGATCCACTATGGACTGGACTCTCACACTATTATGTTAGATCCACTATGGACTAGACTCTCACACTATTATGTTAGATCCACTATGGATTAGACTCCCACACTAGTATGTTAGATCCACTATGGACTGGACTCTCACACTATTATGTTAGATCCACTATGGACTAGACTCTCACACTATTATGTTACATCCACTACGGACTAGACTCTCACACTATTATGTTAGATCCACTATGGACTAGACTCCCACACTATTATGTTAGATCCACTATGGACTAGACTCTCACACTATTATGTTAGATCCACTATGGACTAGACTCCCACACTATTATGTTAGATCCACTATGGACTAGACTCCCACACTATTATGTTAGATCCACTATGGACTGGACTCTCACACTATTATGTTAGATCCACTATGGACTAGACTCTCACACTATTATGTTAGATCCACTACGGACTAGACTCTCACACTATTATGTTAGATCCACTATGGACTAGACTCCCACACTATTATGTTAGATCCACTACGGACTAGACTCTCACACTATTATGTTAGATCCACTATGGACTAGACTCCCACACTATTATGTTAGATCCACTATGGACTGGACTCTCACACTATTATGTTAGATCCACTATGGACTAGACTCTCACACTATTATGTTAGATCCACTATGGATTAGACTCCCACACTAGTATGTTAGATCCACTATGGACTGGACTCTCACACTATTATGTTAGATCCACTATGGACTAGACTCTCACACTATTATGTTACATCCACTACGGACTAGACTCTCACACTATTATGTTAGATCCACTATGGACTAGACTCCCACACTATTATGTTAGATCCACTATGGACTGGACTCTCACACTATTATGTTAGATCCACTCGACATTGGTGCGGTCCCCTCCAAGGTTTCTCATTGTATTCCTTTGGGTTGAGTCTTTTCCTGCCCTAATGTGGGATCTGAGCCGAGGATGTCGTTGTGGCTTGTGCCGCCCTTTGGGTTTGTGGAGGTCTTGCTCCTCTGGGTTCTTTGGACCACCAAGTATGAACATGACCGCCCTGATCATCATTTTCAACAACAATTTATTTTTCAATGAACAGTTTTTGTTAGTCATTATTTCTCGCGGATGTTGCGATCCCTCTTGCTCCGCTCCAACCGTTCTCTCCACCATCAACCACCTTTTCTCCTTCCCGACTGCTGCCTTTAACAGAGCGACAAGCACTCGCAGCTGTGTCATTTACGCACTTGTCGCTGCAGGCCCGCAGGCCACCCCGCCCCCACAGGGTTATATAAGTAAACTTTGATTAATTGATTGAATAATCAGCAAGATAACAGAGGTAGATCTTACTAGATCAGACATCCATCCATCCATTTTTCTACCGCTTGTCCCATTCGGGGGTCACGGGGGGGGGGGTGATGGAGCCTATCTCAGCTGCATTCGGGCGGAAGGCGGGGTACACCCTGGACAAGTCGCCACCTCATCGCAGGGCCAACACAGATAGACAGACAACATTCACACTCACTTTCACACATCCATCCATCCATTTCCTACCGCTTATTCCCTTTTGGGGTCGCGGGGGGCGCTGGCGCCTATCTCAGCTACAATCGGGCGGAAGGCGGGGCACACCCTGGACAAGTCGCCACCTCATCGCAGGGCCAACACAGATAGACAGACAACATTCACACTCACTTTCACACACTAGGGACTATTTAGTGTTGCCAATCAACCTATACCCAGGTGCATGTCTTTGGAAGTGGGAGGAGCTTATTCCCAGGTACATGTTTTTGAAAGTGGGAGGGGCTTATACCCAGGTGCATGTCTTTGGAAGTGGGAGGACCCGGAGGGAACCCACGCAGTCACGGGGAGAACATGCAAACGCCACACAGAAATATCCCGAGCCCGGGATTGAACTCAGGACCTTTGTATTGTGAGGCACATGCACTAACCCCTGCCCCTTTTTTTTATTTTTATTTTTTAAACATTCACCCATTCACAAACACATTCACACACATGCAAGGTGCTAACCACGACCCATCAGGAGCAAGGGTGAAGTGTCTTGCTGAAGGACACAACGGACGTGACAAGGTTTTTGGTAGAAGGTGGGGATTGAACCAGGAACCCTCATGTTTTTTTTTTCTAAACATTCACACACACATGCCAGGTGCTAACCACGACCCATCAGGAGCAAGGGTGAAGTGTCTTGCTGAAGGACACAACGGACGTGACAAGGTTTTTGGTAGAAGGTGGGGATTGAACCAGGAACCCTCATGTTTTTTTTCTAAACATTCACACACACATTCACACACATGCAAGGTGCTAACCACGACCCATCAGGAGCAAGGGTGAAGTGTCTTGCTGAAGGACACAACGGACGTGACAAGGTTTTGGTAGAAGGTGGGGATTGAACCAGGAACCCTGATGTTTTTTTTTTAATGCTTTGTCATGACTTTTGAATGGCGAAAGCAAAACAAGCCACATTGTGATCTCCGACATTGGGTAATGACAATGTACAAACATCAATACATTTATCTAACAAAATGTCTAACTGGTCTGCGATGAGGTGGCAACTTGTCCAGGCTGTACCCCGCCTTCCGCTCGATTGTAGCTGAGATAGGCACCGGCGGCCCCCGCGACCCCAAAGGGAATAAGCGGCAGAAAATAGATGGGTGGATGTCTAACTTGTGATTAATGGTTTAACAACTGGGTAATTAATTATATTTATGTAGCGATTTTTCTCTAGTGACCCAAAGCGCTTTACATAATGAATGAAGCCCGATATCTAAGTTACATTTAAACCGGTGTGGGTGGCACTGGGAGCAAGTGTCTTGCCCAAGGACACAACAGCAGTAAACCACACTGTGACGGTCTCGAGCGGTCGTCGTGCGGGTTCTCAGGACCGCCAAGGAAAGACAATCCGTCGAGCCGGTGTATACTTCTTTTATTTTGCAATATTTAACTCTCTTGCCGGTTTTCTTTGCAGTTTTCCCGTTGTTCTGCTCGCTCTTCCGCTCCAGCTTTTCGGCTGCGTGCGTCGTCTTCCTCGTGCTCTTTCCCTCTCGCGCTCTGCATCGGCTTCCTTCTCTCTCCTTCTCTCCTCTTGGCGTTTACGGCCGCTGCCCTTTTATACAGTGCGGGAGGAGATTTAAATTATGCCCGGCTGGGCGACCCACGCACCTGATAATATTTGCACGCCCAGCCTCGCTGCTTGCTCGCAGTCCACGCCTCCCCACCGCCATCTTAGGCCTGCCTCGCTGTCGGACTGCCGGCTCCGCCTCTCCACACATACTCGCCGACCTTGAGACCTCCGAATTCAGGAGATGGGGGGTTTGAGGTGGGCGGGGTTGGATGGGGGTCATGGTTTGCTAATTGTATATTGTTTATTGTAGCGTACTGGAAGATTTAGTGCTGCAAAGGTTTCTGGGTATTTGTTCTGTTGTGTTTATGTTGTGTTACGGTGTGGATGTTCTCCCAAAATGTGTTTGTCATTCTTGTTTTGGTGTGGGTTCACAGTGTGGTGCATATTTGTAACAGTGTTAACGTTGTTTCTACGGCCACCCTCAGTGTGATATGTATGGCTGTTGAGCAAGTATGCCTTGCATTCACTTATGTGTGTCTGTTAAAGCCGCATATACTATGTGACTGGGCTGTTTGAATGGAGGAAAAGATGACAGGTTGTAGAGGACGTTAAAGGCAGTGCCTTGAAGGTACGCCTCCAATATTGTTGTCCGAGTGGAAATCTGGAGAAATTCAGGAGTCTCCTGGTCAAAATCGGGAGTGTTGGCAAGTATGCCTGGAACCCTGGAAACCTCATGTGCTGGCACGGCCACTCTACCAACCGTGGTTGTTTGTCAAAACTTTAGAAAGGATTAAGAAGAAAAAGGAAATGAAATCCCCACTGTTTTACCACTTTGCAAATTATGAACTATGACCATACTTGCCAACCCGCCTGGATTTTCCCGGGAGACTCCCAAAAATTCAGCGCCTCTCCCTTCAACCTCCCGGGACAAATTTTCTCCCGAAAATCTCCCGAAATTCAGGCGGAGCTGGAGGCCACGCTCCCTCCAGCTCCATGCGGACCTGAGTGAGGACAGCCTGTCCGCTTTCCCACAATATAAACAGCGTGTCTGCCCAATGACCTTATAACTGTAGAATGATCGAAGGCGTGTACTTGGTTTCTTGTGCGGGTTTATTGTTAGGCAGTTTCATTAACGTCCTCCCAGCGCGGTAACAACACACAACAACAGCAGTCCAATTTTCGCCTACCGTAAAGCAGTTTTTCTGTCGTAAACAGCAATGTTGTGACACTCTTAAACAGGACAATAAATAAATGATAAATGGGTTGTACTTGTATAGCGCTTTTCTACCTTCAAGGTACTCAAAGCGCTTTGACACTACTTCCACATTTACCCATTCACACACACATTCACACACTGATGGAAGGAGCTGCCATGCAAGGCGCCAACCAGCACCCATCAGGAGCAAGGGTGAAGTGTCTTGCTCAGGACACAACGGACGTGACGAGGTTGGTACTAGGTGGGAATTGAACCAGGGACGCTCGGGTTGCGCACGGCCACTCTTCCACTGCGCCACGCCGTCCCCAATACTGCCATCTACTCTACATGCATTTGGTTAGAAAAATAGTGACAGAGAATAGAACAATGATGGAAAATTCAACCCTTAACCCTTCTATTGTGTTGAGGGTCAATTTGACCCATTTCAGTTTTTGTGTTGATCAAAGTACTGGTTATCCTTTCTTTTTCTTGCTGAAATTTGGTGACTTTTCCTCAGCTAGGGTCATGAACTGGTGTGTAAAATCTGGACACTTTGTTGAGTAGTGGAATGTCTTGCAGAGTTTGCATGCAAAGATGATGTTGCGGGTCATTTTGACCCAGACACTTTAATGTGGGTAAATAGCCAAAATAAACAAGTCTCTTTGATGTACTTTGTACTTTGATGTACAATTGTTTGTATTTTGATTGCCTCTGAGACCCAGAGCCAGGTGTGTGAAGAGAGGGAACTTTCTCACACTTGTCCTTGTCACTGTTCTCATGTCATCTCTTTGACAAACTCACCAAAAATGAGCTCCAGAAGGATGACATCCGAGGAGACAAGGACAAGTGTGAGAAAGTTCCCTCTCTTCACACACCTGGCTCTGGGTCTCAGAGACGATCAAAATACAAACAATTGTACATCAAAGTAAAAAGTACATCAAGGAGACATGTTTATTTTTGGATCTGAACAGCTATTTACCCACATTTAAGCGCCTGGGTCAAAATGACTCGCAACATCATCTTTTTATACAAACCCTGCACAAACATTCCACTACTCAACAAAGTGTCCAGATTTTACACACCAGTTCATGACCCTAGATGAGGAAAAGTCACCAGATTTCAGCAAGAAAAAGAAAGGATAACCAGTACTTTGATCAACACAAAAACTGAAATGGGTCCAATTGACCCTTAACATAATACAATTGGAATAAATGTATTGTATGTCAATTTTCTAAATGTTTATATAACCTCAAATAAAATTGTTATTGGTTTAACCTGTTTTCTTGACTGTTTTGTTAGCTTTCACTGTTATGCTGATGACACCCAACTCTACATGCCCCTAAAGCTGACCAACACGCCGGATTGTAGTCAGCTGGAGGCGTGTCTTAATGAAATTAAACAATGGATGTCCGCTAACTTTTTGCAACTCAACGCCAAAAAAACGGAAATGCTGATTATCGGTCCTGCTAGACACCGAACTCTATTTAATAATACAACTCTAACATTTGACAACCAAACAATTAAACAAGGCGACACGGTAAAGAATCTGGGTATTATCTTCGACCCAACTCTCTCCTTTGAGGCACACATTAAAAGCGTTACTAAAACGGCCTTCTTTCATCTCCGTAATATCGCTAAAATTCGCTCCATTCTGTCCACTAAAGACGCTGAGATCATTATCCATGCGTTTGTTACGTCTCGCCTCGACTACTGTAACGTATTATTTTCGGGTCTCCCCATGTCTAGCATTAAAAGATTACAGTTGGTACAAAATGCGGCTGCTAGACTTTTGACAAGAACAAGAAAGTTTGATCACATTACGCCTGTACTGTATATACCTTTATATACATATATACATACATATATACCTATACTGTATATACCTTTATATACATATATACATACATATATACCTATACTGGCTCACCTGCACTGGCTTCCTGTGCACTTAAGATGTGACTTTAAGGTTTTACTACTTACGTATAAAATACTACACGGTCTAGCTCCATCCTATCTTGCCGATTGTATTGTACCATATGTCCCGGCAAGAAATCTGCGTTCAAAGGACTCCGGCTTATTAGTGATTCCCAAAGCCCAAAAAAAGTCTGCGGGCTATAGAGCGTTTTCCGTTCGGGCTCCAGTACTCTGGAATGCCCTCCCGGTAACAGTTCGAGATGCCACCTCAGTAGAAGCATTTAAGTCTCACCTTAAAACTCATTTGTATACTGTAGCCTTTAAATAGACTCCCTTTTTAGACCAGTTGATCTGCTGTTTCTTTTCTTTTTCTTCTATGTCCCACTCTCCCCTGTGGAGGGGGTCCGGTGTGTATCGGCTGGGGACATCTCTGCGCTGCTGATCCGCCTCCGCTTGGGATGGTTTCCTGCTGGCTCCGCTGTGAACGGGACTCTCGCTGCTGAGTTGGATCCGCTTTGGACTGGACTCTCGCGACTGTGTTGGATCCATTGTGGATTGAACTTTCACAGTATCATGTTAGACCCGCTCGACATCCATTGCTTTCCTCCTCTCTAAGGTTCTCATAGTCATTATTGTCACCGACGTCCCACTGGGTGTGAGTTTTCCTTGCCCTTATGTGGGCCTACCGAGGATGTCGTGGTGGTTTGTGCAGCCCTTTGAGACACTAGTCATTTAGGGCTATATAAGTAAACATTGATTGATTGATTGATCATTTACACAGTATGGGTCAAAACGACCCGCAACATAATCAATGTCATTTTCCCCCAACATAACTCAACAATGATATATATATATATATAAATATATATGTAGCTCGAATTTACTGAGTCAAGTATTTCTTATAAGCATATATGAAATACTTGACTCTTAATCACGCCCCCAACCACGCCCCGCCCCCCAGCTCCTAAAATCGGAGGTCTCAAGGTTGACAAGTACGACTATGACAATAGCTCACCTTTAAATATAATACACAAGTTGCTCATTTTTGGCTAAACGGAGTTAAATTCAAGACAAGGACTGACTACAGAGCGCAACAGCAGCTTGAGCACGCCAAATAGCGAGCCATCGCATTTATAGCCGCTCATTAATGGTGAATTATTCATTCCTATCTTGCATGTAAAGCGGCAGCTTATGGGCTGCTTCTACTCAATCATTGCCATTTTCCTGTTGCTAAGCTGAATTTGAATAAGAAGGACTGAAAGTGCATTTAAAGCATTAGAATTAGCGTGGAATTTGGGCTAATAGCCGGTTTAATCAATTAATGTTTATTTATATAGACCTAAATCACAAGTGTCTCAAAGGGCTGCACAAGCCACGACGACATCCTTGGTTCGGAGCCCATATTAGGGCAAGGAAAAACTCACAACCCAGCAGGATGTCAATGTGAATGACGATGAGAAACCTTGGAGAGGACCTCCCCTCCCACCCTCTAGGGGAGACCAAATGCAATGGACGTCGAGTGGGTCTAGCATAATATTGTGAAAGTCCAGTCCACTAAGTCCACTAAGCAACACTAAGCACATCCAGTGATTCAAGCAAAAAATAACAAACTGTCAAGACTTGGACTATGGGATGGTTTGTTTTTCCGATGCAAAGGAAAGTTGGCACGAGCAAGGCGTGAATGAAGGTACATATTTATTTATTTTACCATCAAACTACAAACAAAGGAAACAAACAAAAGGCGCGCACTAGGGCGGAAGTACAAAATTTGGCTATGAAACAAAAACTAGCAATATGGCATGACTATGGACAAAACTAAAACCAAAACTCAATAACTGTGACATAAAACACTTACGTGGCATGGACAGAATGATAAAACAGGCATGGCATGGAATGAAGGAAGTTTAGGTAAAGCCTCCTGGCTGACCACCTGGCAACTACAGGTTTAAATAATACACGTGATTAGTGCAAACAGGTGTGAGACATGAGGACCAGGTGAAAACTAATGCGTTGCCATGGTAACAAAACAAAACAAGAAGTGCAAAAAAAGGAACTGATTGTCCCAAAACAAAAGATGATCCCATAGACGTGACTCAAACAACCTAAAAAAAACTCAGTCATAGTTGAAATATCATCAAATATACAGAAAAAAAAAGCATTTTCTAGCATTAAATTGGCTGAGTTACTTAAAAATACAAAAACAGACTTTAAGACAATTCAGACGTTATGTTATACTTCACTTTTCCGACAACCCCTATATTTATTTAAAAAGACTACGACAAAGTATCGGACATGAGATGACACCAAAAAACCGACAGTGCGCCTTAAAACCCGGTGCGCCTAATGCATGGAATAATTTTGGTTGTGCTTACCCAACTCGAAGCAATTTTATTTGGTACATGGTATAATGACAAGTGTGACCAGTAGATGGTAGTCACACATGAGAGATATGTGTGGACTGCAATATGACGCCAGAAAACAACACTAACACTATAAAAGTTCATCCATCCATCCATCTTCTTCTGCTTATCCGAGGTCTGGTCGCGGGGGCAGCAGCATAAGCAGGGTACCCCAGACTTCCCTCTCCCCAGCCACTTTTTCCAGCTCTTCCCGGGGGATCCCGAGGCGTTCCCAGGCCAGCGTTCCCTGCTGGTCGGACATGCCCGAGGGAGGCGTTCAGGTGGCATCCTGACCAGATGCCCGAACCACCTCATCTGGCTCCTCTTGATGTGGAGGAGCAGCGGCTTTACTTTGAGCTCCTCCCGGATGACAGAGTTTCTCACCCTATCTCTAAGGGAAAACTCGCCACCCGGCGGAGGAAACTCATTTCGGCCCGTGATCTTCTCCTTTCGGTCATGACCCAAAGCTCATGACCATAGGTGAGGATGGGAACGTAGATCGACCGGTAAATTGAGAGCTTTGCCTTCCGGCTCAGCTCCTTTTTCACCACAACGGATCGGTACAGCGTCCGCATTACTGAAGACGCCGCCTGTCGATCTCACGATCCACTCTTCCCCCACTCGTGAACAAGACTCCGAGGTACTTGAACTCCTCCACTTGGGGCAGGGTCTCCTCCCCAACCCGGAGATGGCACTCCACCCTTTTCCGGGCGAGAACCATGGACTCGGACTTGGAGGTACTGAATCTCCTCCTAGTCGCTTCACACTTGGCTGCGAACCGATCAAATGAGAGCTTAAGATCCTGGCCGGTTGAAGCCATCAGAACCACATCATCTGCAAAAAGCAGAGACCTAATCCCGCGGTCAGCAAACCGGAACCCCTCAACGCCTTGACTGCGCCTAGAAATTCTGTCCATAAAAGTTATGAACAGAATCGGTGACAAAGGAGTCCAACCCTCACTGGAAACGGGTCCGACTTACTGCCGGCAATGCGGACCAAGGTCTGACACTGATCTTACAGGGAGTGGACCGCCACAATCAGACAGTCCGATACCCAATACTCTTTTAGCTCTCCCCATTACCATTTAGTGGTCAATTCTACAGACTATGTACTGTACTGTGCAATCTACTAATAAAAGTCTCAATCAATCAATCTAAAGCTTCTGTAATGGTTTGGGGGTGTATTAGTGCCCAAGGCCCGGGTAACTTCCACATCTGTGAAGGCACCATTAATGCTGGAGGTTTTGGAGCAACATATGTGTGGAGAGGCGGAGCCTACGGGCCGACGGCGGGGCAGGACACGCTGGAACCCTGCCCAAGATGGCGGCAAGAAGGTGGAAAATCCGGAGGAGCTGGGAGGCGGGGCATGCTGGGAGCGATTGACTTATCTCCTTGCAGAGTATAAAACGGGAGACGGAGGAAAGATCAGGGAGGAGTTGGAGAGCTTGCAAGAACGGACGAATAGCGGCAGCAGCGAAATAGAGACGGAACGGGACGTGGCGCAGTGGGGAGAGTGGCCGTGCGCAAGCCGAGGGTCCCTGGTTCAAATCCCAGCTAGTACCAACCTCGTCACGTCCGTTGTGTCCTTGAGCAAGACACTTCACCCTTGCTCCTGATGGGTGCTGGTTGGCGCCTTGCATGGCACACTGATGGAGGGAGCTGCCATGCAAGGCGCTAACCAGCACCCATCAGGAGCAAGGGTGAAGTGTCTTGCTCAAGGACACGAGGTTGGTACTAGGTGGGATTTGAACCAGGGACCCTCGGGTTGCGCACGGCCACTCTCCCCACTGCGCCACGCCGTGTAACTTAGATATTGGGTTTCACTATGTAAAGCGCTTTGAGTCACTAGAGAAAAGCGCTATGTAAATATAATTCACTTCACTATTATGTATTAGTACATCATTGATCATTTGCTCTCAAAATAATGTTGACAATTTTTTGGGGACGGCGTGGCGCAGTGGGGAGAGTGGCCGTGCGCAAGCCGAGGGTCCCTGGTTCAAATCCCACCTAGTACCAACCTCGTCACGTCCGTTGTGTCCTTGAGCAAGACACTTCACCCTTGCTCCTGATGGGTGCTGGTTGGCGCCTTGCATGGCAGCTCCCTCCATCAGTGTGTGAATGTGTGTGTGAATGTGGAAGTAGTGTCAAAGCGCTTTGAGTACCTTGAAGGTAGAAAGGCGCTATACAAGTACAACCCATTTATTTATTATTTATTTAACAGCGCACGAGAGACGACGACGCGGCCGGCTGAAAGAGCGAGCGAGCAGCAGAAAAGCTTCATTGAAAAATGAAAAGTCAAACCTTGTGCAAAAGCGATGTCCTTCCTGGGTGGTCAGTGGAACACGAGCGACTGTCACGATATGTTGCCATCCAAACAACGTTATCATGGACGCCCCTGCTTATTTCATACAGTTGTGATCAAAATTATTCAACCCCCGCACAATTTTGGTGTTTAAGCAAGTTGGACATTTATTCCGTAGTTTGTTTATAGTCATATCAAATAAAGAAGTGTCAAATAGACGACTTAAATTGTAACACTGTATTTTACAAAATACCAAAAAAGGACATTTTTCTTAATATCTCATTGACAAAATGATTCAAGCCCCTAGTTCCATGCATCTTTAGTACTTAGTAGAACAGCCTTTGGCAGTAATGACATCCTTCTGGCGACTGTGAAGGCCACTCCAGAGTCTTCCAGCCCTTCTTCTGCAACCACTCTGATGTTGATTTGGAGCTATGCTTGGGATCCTTGTCCTGTTGGAAGGTCCAACGTCTCCCAAGCCTCAGCTTCCTCACTGACTTCATGACATTTGCAGCTAATATATCCTGCTAGGAAATATAATCCATAATGCCTTGAACGCGCTGGAGATTCCCGGTACCTGAGGCAGAGAAACAGCCCCACCATGCTTAACAGTAGGCAAGGTGTTCTTCTCTTTCAAAGCTTCATTTTTTTCTCCTCCAGACATAACGTTGATTCATAGGCCCAAAGAGTTCCAGTTTTGTCTCATCACTCCATAGAACAGTTTCCCAAAACCTTTGGGGTTTGTCCAGATGATTTTTGGCATACTGGAGTCTATTTTCTTGTGCCTGGTAGTCAGAAGTGGGAGTTCTGGCATGGAGGCCTTTATCTCGTAGTGCGCGCCTTATTGTCTGCGACGAAACCTGCGTTCCCCCCTCTGCAATATCCTGTTGTAGTTCCTCAGCTGTTACCCGGGGGTTTTTCACACAGCATCCTCTTTCTCCCACGCCCAGGTAGTGTTTCCACTGTGCCTTTAGCTTTAAACTTGCGAATGATGCTCCCAACTGTGTCTCTTGGAA
Organism: Nerophis ophidion; assembly: GCF_033978795.1. Taxonomy (NCBI): domain Eukaryota; kingdom Metazoa; phylum Chordata; class Actinopteri; order Syngnathiformes; family Syngnathidae; genus Nerophis; species Nerophis ophidion. The sequence continues at coordinate 4,473,795 of NC_084615.1, forward strand.
TGTGTAATGTCTTTGCTATTTTCTTCTATCCATATATCCTTTCTTATGAAGAGAAATGACCTCCTCTCTTGACTTCTTTGACCACTCCCTGGACTTCACCATGTTGCAAATACACCATTGATTATCTACAAGAAGCTGAGCGTCACAGTCTTTTTCAATCCGTTTAATTGTTGCTCGTTATGGTTCTAATCCTACTAATCCGACTCCTGAAGACCTGTGCTGCAGAACTGGGTGAACCACTTCAAAGGATCTTCAACCTCAGCCTGCAGCTGGGAAGAGTGCCCACCCTCTGGAAGACGTCATGCATCGTTCCAGTTCCCAAAAAGAACTGCCCCAGTGAGCTGAACGACTACAGACCAGTGGCGCTCACCTCTCATCTAACGAAGACATTGGAGCGGCTATTTCTCAGCCTCCTCAGACCACAGGTGCAACATGCCCAGGACAGCCTGCAGTTTGCGTACCAGGAAGGCGTTGGTGTGCAGGATGCTATCCTTTACCTGCTGCATCGAGCCCACTCACACCTGGATAAGGGAAATGGCACTGTGAGGATCCTGTTCCTGGACTTCTCGAGTGCCTTTAATACCATCCAGCCCCGCCTCCTTCAGGACAAGCTCTACAAAATGCAAGTGGACCCCTGCGTGGTTGCCTGGATTTCGAACTACCTCACCGACAGGCCACAGTACGTCAGACTGAAGGACATCAGGTCTGACACTGTGATCAGCAGCACCGGAGCACCGCAGGGAACGGTGCTGGTCCCTCTTCTCTTCACCCTGTACACCGCTGACTTCTGCTACAACTCAGAGCTGTGTCACATCCAGAAGTACGCGGATGACACAGCCATCGTCGGGTGCATCAAGGACGGTAGAGAGGAGGAGTTTCAGAACCTAGTGAGGGACTTTGTTGTCTGGTGCCACAGGAACCTCTTGCAGCTCAATCCGTCAAAGACCAAGGAACTGGTCATTGACTTTGGGAGGTCGAGTCCACGGTCACAACCTATTGTGATCGAGGGAGTTGAGGTACAGACCGTGGACTCATTCAAGTACCTCGGGGTTTGGGTGGACAATAAGCTGGACTGGACTGTCAACACGGACCACCAGTACAAGAAAGGACAGAGCAGGCTGTACTTCCTCAGGAGACTGCACTCCTTCAACATCTGCAAAAAACTCTTGTGGATTTACTACCAGTCCGTGGTTGCCAGTGTTCTGTTCTACATGCTAGTGTGCTGGGGGGGCAGTACATCTAAGAAGGACAGCTCCAGACTTGAGAAACTGATCAGGCGGGCCGGTTCTACAATGGGAATGAAACTGGACACACTGGTGAGGGTGGCAGAGGAGAGGACTGTGGACAAACTAGTGAGCATCCTGGACGCCTGCACTGGCTTCCTGTGCACTTAAGATGTGACTTTAAGGTTTTACTACTTACGTATAAAATACTACACGGTCTAGCTCCAGCCTATCTTGCCGATTGTATTGTACCGTATGTCCCGGCAAGAAATCTGCGTTCAAAAGACTCCGGCTTATTAGTGATTCCTAGAGCCCAAAAAAAGTCTGCGGGCTATAGAGCGTTTTCCGTTCGGGCTCCAGTACTCTGGAATGCCCTCCCGGTAACAGTTCGAGATGCTACCTCAGTAGAAGCATTTAAGTCTCACCTTAAAACTCATTTGTATACTCTAGCCTTTAAATAGACTCCCTTTTTAGACCAGTTGATCTGCTGCTTCTTTTCTTTCTCCTATGTCCCCCCCTCCCTTGTGGAGGGGGTCCGGTCCGATGACCATGGATGAAGTACTGACTGTCCAGAGTCGAGACCCAGGATGGACCGCTCGTCGGGACCCAGGATGGACCGCTCGCCTGTATCGGTTGGGGACATCTCTACACTGCTGATCCGCTTGAGATGGTTTCCTGTGGACGGGACTCTCACTGCTATCTTTGAGCCACTATGGATTGAACTTTCACAGTATCATGTTAGACCCGCTCGACATCCATTGCTTTCGGTCCCCTAGAGGGGGGGGGGTTGCCCACATCTGAGGTCCTCTCCAAGGTTTCTCATAGTCAGCATTGTCACTGGCGTCCCACTGGATGTGAATTCTCCCTGCCCACTGGGTGTGAGTTTTCCTTGCCCTTTTGTGGGTTCTTCCGAGGATGTTGTAGTCTTAATGATTTGTGCAGCCCTTTGAGACATTTGTGATTTGGGGCTATATAAATAAACATTGATTGATTGATTGATTGATGATGCCAGTCACCCTCTGCATAGTGTTATCAGCAGCCAGAGGAGCCTGTTCAGTTCTAGACTGCTTCAACCCAAGTGCAGGACTAATAGACTCAAGAACTCCTTTGTCCCACACGCCATTAGACTGTACAAGTCCTCTCTGGGGCGGGGGGCGGGGGGCGGGGGGTACTAGGATGACAGGGGATGCAAAACAATAACATTTTCATAACATGGTCACTACTGCCTACTTTGTCTTGTTATATTCTTATTTTACTGTTATATTGTTATTCCCATTGTTTTTATTCTTTTTGTAATATTTCTCTATTTTGTTTCCTTTTAAACCCCCATTATTTACTTTTTTCTTTAAATTGATCTCAACTCTGTACACTGCTGCTGGGATTTTAATTTTCCTGAAGGAACTCTCCTGAAGGAATCAATAAAGTACTATCTATCTATCTATCTATCTAATCACATCTACAGGTGTTTTCAACACCTGATTGAAAAGACCTTATTCAAATTCTGTTCTTAAGAGTTATGATCTTCAAGGGGTTGAATCATTTTGTCAATGAGATATTAAGAAAAATGACACTGTTTGGTATGTTACAAAATATAATGTTGTAATTCAAGTTGCATTTAATGCATTTTTATTTAACAAAATACGGAATAAATGTCCAACTTGCTAAAACACCAAAATTGTGTGGGGGTTGAATACTTTTGATCCCAACTGTATGTTACCCAACGTGCCAACTTTACTGGTTTTGGGGTTTTTGTACATTAATGCATGTTATTAAGTCTCACCTTAAAACTCATTTGTATACTCTAGCCTTTAAATAGACTCCCTTTTTAGACCAGTTGATCTGCCGTTTCTTTTCTTTTTCTCCTACGTCCCACTCTCCCTTGTGGAGGGAGTCCGGTCCGATCCGGTGGCCATGTACTGCTCGCCTGTGTATCGGCTGGGGACATCTCTGCGCTGCTGATCCGCCTCCGCTTGGGATGGTTTCCTGCTGGCTCCGCTGTGAACGGGACTCTCGCTGCTGTGTTGGATCCGCTTTGGACTGGACTCTCGCGACTGTGTTGGATCCATTATGGATTGAACTTTCACAGTATCATGTTAGACCCGCTCGACATCCATTGCTTTCCTCCTCTCCAAGGTTCTCATAGTCATCATTGTCACCGACGTCCCACTGGGTGTGAGTTTTCCTTGCCCTTATGTGGGCCTACCGAGGATGTCGTAGTGGTTTGTGCAGCCCTTTGAGACACTAGTGATTTAGGGCTATATAAGTAAACATTGATTGATTGATTGATATAGAGAGGGAGATCAGTTCTTTAAATATATTACTGTTTTTATTGACCTTTACTCCTCTGCACACTTTTATGACAAAGGCCATACTCCTACGAGTACATAAACACCTCAACCACTGCATGCTTTTTTTTTTCCGCCTCCGCTTGAGATGGTTTCCTGTGGACGGGACTCTCGCTGCTGTCTTGGATCCGCTTGAACTGAACTCTCGCGGCTGTGTTGGAGCCACTATGGATTGAACTTTCACAGTATCATGTCAGACCCGCTCGACATCCATTGCTTTCGGTCCCCTAGAGGGGGGGGGTTGCCCACATCTGAGGTCCTCTCCAAGGTTTCTCATAGTCAGCATTGTCACTGGCGTCCCACTGGATGTGAATTCTCCCGGCCCACTGGGTGTGAGTTTTCCTTGCCCTTTTGTGGGTTCTTCCGAGGATGTTGTAGTCGTAATGGTTTGTGCAGTCCTTTGAGACATTTGTGATTTGGGGCTATATAAATAAACATTGATTGATTGATTGATTGATGATGCCAGTCACCCTCTGCATAGTGTTATCAGCAGCCAGAGGAGCCTGTTCAGTTCTAGACTGCTTCAACCCAAGTGCAGGACTAATAGACTCAAGAACTCCTTTGTCCCACACGCCATTAGACTGTACAACTCCTCTCTGGGACGGGGGGCAGGGGGGTACTAGGATGACAGGGGATGCAAAACAATAACAGTGCAATACGTTTTTCATAACATGGTCACTACTGCCTACTTTGTCTTGTTATAGTCTTATTTTACTGTCATATTGTTATTCCCATTGTTTTTATTCTTTTTGTAATATTTCTCTATTTTGTTTCCTTTTAAACCCCCATTATTTACTTTTTTCTTTAAATTGATCTCAACTCTGTACACTGCTGCTGGGATTTTAATTTTCCTGAAGGAACTCTCCTGAAGGAATCAATAAAGTACTATCTATCTATCTATCTATCTAATCACATCCACAGGTGTTTTCAACACCTGATTGAAAAGACCTTATTCAAATTCTGTTCTTAAGAGTTATGATCTTCAAGGGGTTGAATCATTTTGTCAATGAGATATTAAGAAAAATGACACTGTTTGGTATGTTACAAAATATAATGTTGTAATTCAAGTTGCATTTAATGCATTTTTATTTAACAAAATACGGAATAAATGTCCAACTTGCTAAAACACCAAAATTGTGTGGGGGTTGAATACTTTTGATCCCAACTGTATGTTACCCAACGTGCCAACTTTACTGGTTTTGGGGTTTTTGTACATTAATGCATGTTATTAAGTCTCACCTTAAAACTCATTTGTATACTCTAGCCTTTAAATAGACTCCCTTTTTAGACCAGTTGATCTGCCGTTTCTTTTCTTTTTCTTCTATGTCCCACTCTCCTTTGTGGAGGGAGTCCGGTCCGATCCGGTGGCCATGTACTGCTCGCCTGTGTATCGGCTGGGGACATCTCTGCGCTGCTGATCCGCCTCCGCTTGGGATGGTTTCCTGCTGGCTCCGCTGTGAACGGGACTCTCGCTGCTGTGTTGGATCCGCTTTCGACTGGACTCTCGCGACTGTGTTGGATCCATTTCACAGTATCATGTTAGACCCGCTCGACATCCATTGCTTTCCTCCTCTCCAAGGTTCTCATAGTCATCATTGTCACCGACGTCCCACTGGGTGTGAGTTTTCCTTGCCCTTATGTGGGCCTACCGAGGATGTCGTAGTGGTTTGTGCAGCCCTTTGAGACACTAGTGATTTAGGGCTATATAAGTAAACATTGATTGATTGATTGATTGATAATCACCACAGTATTATTTAAGCCTGTCTGTTTCTGTTGTTCATTCTGGCAACATCACCCGCAACTGTGTTGAATCCAATATGGATTTAACTTTCACAGTATCATGTTAGACCCGCTCGACATCCATTGCTTTCGTCCTCTTCAAAGTTCTCATAGTCATCATTGTCACCGACGTCCCACTGGGTGTGAGTTTTCCTTGCCCTTATGTGGGCCTACCGAGGATGTCGTAGTGGTTTGTGCAGCCCTTTGAGACACTAGTGATTTAGGGCTATATAAGTAAACATTGATTGATTGATTGATTGATAATCACCACAGTATTATTTAAGCCTGTCTGTTTCTGTTGTTCATTCTGGCAACATCACCCGCAACTGTGTTGAATCCAATATGGATTTAACTTTCACAGTATCATGTTAGACCCGCTCGACATCCATTGCTTTCATCCTCTTCAAAGTTCTCATAGTCATCATTGTCACCGACGTCCCACTGGGTGTGAGTTTTCCTTGCCCTTATGTGGGCCTACCGAGGATGTCGTAGTGGTTTGTGCAGCCCTTTGAGACACTAGTGATTTAGGGCTATATAAGTAAACATTGATTGATTGATTGATTGATAATCACCACAGTATTATTTAAGCCTGTCTGTTTCTGTTGTTCATTCTGGCAACATCACCCGCAACTGTGTTGAATCCAATATGGATTGAACTTTCACAGTATCATGTTAGACCCGCTCGACATCCATTGCTTTCGTCCTCTTCAAAGTTCTCATAGTCATCATTGTCACCGACGTCCCACTGGGTGTGAGTTTTCCTTGCCCTTATGTGGGCCTACCGAGGATGTCGTAGTGGTTTGTGCAGCCCTTTGAGACACTAGTGATTCAGGGCTATATAAGTAAACATTGATTGATTGATGGTTATTCCCTGAGTTGTAGTTTCCCATATACGGTCTCTCTGACGATGTCAATCAAAAGCCTTTTATGTTTTTTGTAAAGACCCACTTTCAACCCACGTGAGAGCAGGAAAATAATCCACTCCCGAAAAACACAAAAGGACAGAAACGCTGCTCTCAGGGCAGTCCCGAGTGGATGCTTTTAGTCTCACGACAAATAGTAAATTAGTCAGTTCAAACATCATCGGGGGGGAAATGAAGTGATCTTCATCTTTAGTTCCCCTCTTTGCTCTCAACTTGTTGGCGTCTGCCAACTCCGGTTTGCGGCACCAAAGGGGACAGATGGAGGAATCCCGATCTCATCGCCCACTCCTGCTTCAGCTTTCATCTCCTGGGGGGGGACTTTCATCTCCCTCGGCACAGAGGTGTTTTCAAATTAAATACTATCTAATGAACTGGAAAACCTGCCCCTCTGTGTGTGTGTGAGAATGTGTGTGTGTGTGTGTGTGTGGTATTACTGTTTGGAAATGCTGTAGAGGAAAATGAAAAAAACAACAGTGTGACAGATTAAAAGAGAAAAGTATTTGCATTGCAATCTAGTGTGCGGCGTGTGCTCCTTAATTGTACATCTCTGCAGCTCTAATTGCTTTAATTCCCTGTAATTAATCCGTAATTGCAGTGAGGGGCCCTGCACAGCTTCGCCTCCGAACACACAAGAACTTTGCAATATGGAGTACATAAATATAGATGAGAGACAAGAGCGGGTCGTGAAGGAAAAAGGGAGGACAAAAGACGCAAGCAGAATGAAAGATGAAGATGGAACGGCGAGGAATTGAACGAGTGATGTAAGGACGGCTGTTTGGAAAACAATGTGAGGGAAGGAAGTAAGACAAAAGGAAAAAAAAAACAAAACAACGGCATGAATGACGGATGATTCGGCAAATGCAAGGATGGCCTACTGACGGAAGAAGGTGACCATCGAAGGAAGTTTTTAAAAACATTCACACCTAAATGTGTTGGTCGTAGGTTGTGTGCCTCCCGTACACTGGGGGGCGCTTGTTTCCTTTTATCGTACATAAATGTATTGGTTGACCTATGATGTCACACCACATCTTTGAGGCTCCTCACAAATCGCTCTTTAATGATCGAGTTAATAGTCCAGTTCTTTTTTGACAGCTACTGTAGGAGGAGGCATAATCCACTGATGTCTCCGGTAAGATCTATATCACAATTTTCCCATCCAAAACATGCTGGTTGACGTAGAGAAACATGTTCGGGGGCGGTTTAGCTCGGTTGGTAGAGCGGCTGTGCCAGCAACTTGAGGGTTGCAGGTTCAATTCCCGCTTCTGCCAACCTAGTCACTGCCGTTGTGTCCTTGGGCAAGACACTTGACCCACCTGCTCCCAGTGCCACCCACACTGGTTTGAATGTAACTTAGATATTGGGTTTCACTCTGTAAAGCGCTTTGAGTCACTAGAGAAAAAGCGCTATATAAATATAATTCACTTCACTTCACATGTTGGCTTGACCGCTCCGTGTTAAAGCTTCACAACAAACAAAGAAACACCGGCTGTGTCTCGGTTGCTAAAGACAGCTGCAATCCACCAACAGCATTCTTCTTTGACGTCTCCATTATTAATTGAGCAAATTGCAAAAGATTCAGCAACACAGACGTCCAAATTACTGTGTAATTATGAGATGAAAAGAGACGACTTTTTGAGCTAGTACGTCCCCTCCAACCTGAGACGTCACTCCACGACGTTTTCAACAAGAAACCCCGCGGGAAATTTAAAATTGTAATTTAGTAAACTAAAGCGGCCGTATTGGCATGTGTTGCAATGTTAATATTTCATCATTGATATATAAACTATCAGACTGCGTGGTTGACGTAGAGAAACATGTTGGCTTGACCGCTCCGTGTTAAAGCTTCACAACAAACAAAGAAACACCGGCTGTGTCTCGGTGCTAAAGACAGCTGCAATCTACCAACAGCATTCTTCTTTGACGTCTCCATTATTAATTGAGCAAATTGCAAAAGATTCAGCAACACAGACGTCCAAATTACTGTGTAATTATGAGATGAAAAGAGACGACTTTTTGAGCTAGTACGTCCCCTCCAACCTGAGACGTCACTCCACGACGTTTTCAACAAGAAACCCCGCGGGAAATTTAAAATTGTAATTTAGTAAACTAAAGCGGCCGTATTGGCGTGTGTTGCAATGTTAAAAAGGGAGGAAAAGAGAAGAAAGTGTAATGAAAGGCAGGGAAGCCCGGGAGAAGGAAGAGAGCTATGGCAACGGAAGGAAGAGAAAGATGAAAAAAGAAAGGGAGAAGAGAACGACAGATTGTTTAAATAGGAAGGAGGAAGGAAGAACAGATTATGAATGGATATATAAATAAAACACTTTAGTATGAGGTAGCGACTTGTCCAGGGTGTACCCCGCCTTCCGCCCGATTGTAGCTGAGATAGGCGCCAGCGCCCCCCGCGACCCCAAAAGGGAATAAGCGGTAGAAAATGGATGGATGGATGGACTTTAGTATGGGGAACATATTCACCATTATTAATGGCTTAATAAAGACACTTTTAGAGTTATTTGGACACTAAGGGAACATAAAGGGTTAGGGTTACTAATAAGCAATAATTCTGAGGTTATTGAGGGAAGACTCTTAGTTAATGGCTTACTTGGTTGTATAATGAGGCCATGCAGAATAAGACATACTTAATAATGAGTAATTAAGAGCCAATATGTTACACTTTGCATGTTGACAAGCAACTAATAAAACTAATTACTGGTGGATATGTGTTCCCCATATTAAAGTGTTGGCATATATATATATGTATATATATATATATCATCAATCAATCAATCAATGTTTATTTATATAGCCCCAAATCACAAATGTCTCAAAGGACTGCACAAATCATTACGACTACAACATCCTCGGAAGAACCCACAAAAGGGCAAGGAAAACTCACACCCAGTGGGCAGGGAGAATTCACATCCAGTGGGACGCCAGTGACAATGCTGACTATGAGAAACCTTGGAGAGGACCTCAGATGTGGGCAACCTCCCCCCCTCTAGGGGACCGAAAGCAATGGATGTCGAGCGGGTCTAACATGATACTGTGAAAGTTCAATCCATAGTGGCTCCAAGACAGCAGCGAGAGTCCCGTCCACAGGAAACCATCTCAAGCGGATCAGCAGCGTAGAGATGTCTCCAACCGATACAGGCGAGCGGTCCATCCTGGGTCTCGACTCTGGACAGTCAGTACTTCATCCATGGTCATCGGACCGGTGGAGGGGGGGACATAGGAGAAAGAAAAGAAGCGGCAGATCAACTGGTCTAAAAAGGAGGTCTATTTAAAGGCTAGAGTATACAGATGAGTTTTAAGGTGAGACTTAAATGCTTCTACTGAGGTAGCATCTCGAACTGTTACCGGGAGGGCATTCCAGAGTACTGGAGCCCGAACGGAAAACGCTCTATAGCCCGCAGACTTTTTTTGGCTCTAGGAATCAATAATAAGCCGGAGTCTTTTGAAGGCAGATTTCTTGCCGGGACATATGGTACAATACAATCGGCAAGATAGGCTGGAGCTAGACCGTGTAGTATTTTATACGTAAGTAGTAAAACCTTAAAGTCACATCTTAAGTGCACAGGAAGCCAGTGCAGGTGAGCCAGTATAGGTATATATGTATGTATATATGTATATAAAGGTATATACAGTATAGGTATATATGTATATATATATGTATATAAAGGTATATACAGTATAGGTATATATGTATGTATATATGTATATAAAGGTATATACAGTATAGGTATATATGTATGTATATATGTATATAAAGGTATATACAGTATAGGTATATATGTATGTATATATGTATATAAAGGTATATACAGTACAGGCGTAATATGATTAAACTTTCTTGTTCTTGTCAAAAGTCTAGCAGCCGCATTTTGTACCAACAGTAATCTTTTAATGCTAGACATGGGGAGACCCGAAAATAATACGTTACAGTAATCGAGACGAGACGTAACAAACGCATGGATAATGATCTCAGCGTCTTTAGTGGACAGAATGGAGCGAATTTTAGCGATATTACGGAGATGAAAGAAGGCCGTTTTAGTAACGCTTTTAATGTGTGCCTCAAAGGAGAGAGTTGGGTCGAAGATAATACCCGGATTTTTTACAGATTTTTTATATATATATATATATATATATATATATATATATATATATATATATATATATATATATATATATATATATATATATATATATATATGGGGAAGATGAAACAAAAAAAGGAAGAAAGAAAGAACAATTAAAAAAATAACAAATAAGGAAATAAAGAAAGAACAATTACTCCAGAAGAAATAAAGGAAAAAGAAAGAAAGAAAGAAAGAAAGGAGTGAAGAAAGAAAAAAGAAAGAAAAAAATAAAGAAATGAAGAAAGAAAAAAAGAACAAAGAATTAATGAAAACAAGAAAGAAAAGGCAAAAGAGTAAAAACTAAATAAATAAAGATAAAAAGAGAGAAAATATGAAAGAAGAAAGAACAATTAAATAAGAAGAACGAAAGAAAGAATCAATGATGTCACAACATGGCTTGGATTAAAATTGTTTCTTCGATAAAGAGAATGATTTGCACGGGCGAGACGTGACTGTGAGTATATCATTGTTTATTTAAACACTATAATAAAAAATAAACAAACTAAGGGCGCTCAGAAGGAGGTACAGACACTCGGCTATGAACAAACAAAAGACTAGCATAAATGCTGCAAACTACAAACATGAAACGAAAACACTTGCTCGATTGGCATGAATAATAATAAACTATAAGCAAAACTAGCACGATGGCATGAATACAAAAACTTACACGGCATGGAACTATGGACGAGGGCATGAAGGAGGTGCAGCATGGGTAGCATGTGTGCGAGTGTAAAGATCCCAGAAAGCAGACAAGAAAAAGAGTGACTTAAGTAGCTATGATGATTAGTGAAAACAGGTGTGAGGCTGAGAACAGGGACGTGACATTACAGGTGAGAAGTAATGAGTTGGCATGGAGACGAAAACAAACCAGGAAGTGCCAAGACAGAAGTTAAATGTCCAAAAAACGTAACATAACCTGACCAAAACCAAAACATAAACTTACAGGCGTGACAAATGAAAAAAAATAAAGAAATAAAGAAAGAAATACAGGAAGAAAGAAAGGAAGAAAATGAAAGAAAGAAGACAGAGGAAAGAAGAAAAAAGGAAGAAAGAAAAGAAAGAAAGAAAGAAAGAAAGAAAAAAGAAATGAAGAAAAAAGATAAAGAAAAGGCAAAAAGAATAAAGACTAAAGAAATAAAGAAAAAAGAAAGAAACACAAAACAAAAGAGAGAAAATAGGACGGATAAAAAGAGTAAAGAAAAATCATAAAGAACAAAGAAAGAAGAAAGGAAGAAATAAAAGAAAGAAAGTAAAGAAGTAAAAGAAGAACAATTGAAGAAAATAAAGAATAATAATAAAAAATAAAGAAATAAAGAAAAAATAAAGAAAAACACTGAGAGAGAAAAGAGGAAAGAAAGAAAAAAGAGTAAAGAAAAAAGAAAGAATAAAGAAAGGAAGATAAAAAATAAAGAAGAAAAATAAAAGACAGAAAAAGAAAAAGAATAAAGAAAGAAAGAAAAGAAGAAATTAAGAATTTAAAAAAAAAAAGGCAAAAAGAATATAAAGACTAAAGAAATAAAGAAAAAAGAAAGAAACACAAAAAGAAAGAGAGAAAAGAGGAAAGAAAAAAAGAGGAAAGCAAAATAAGAAAGAACACAGAAAGAAGGAAAGAAAGAAAGGAAGAAATAAAAGAAAGAAAGTAAAGAAGAAGAAGTAAAAGAAGAAAAATTGAAGAAAATAAAGAAAAATAATAAAAATAAAGAAATAAAGAAAAAATAAAGAAAAACACTGAGAGAAAAGAGGAAAGAAAGAAAAAAGAGGAAAGAAAAAAGAAAGAATAAAGAAAGAAAGGAAGAAAGAAAAGAAAGAAAGTAAAAATAAAGAAAGAAGAAGAATAAAAGACAGAAAAGAAAAAGAATAAAGAAAGAAAGAAAAGAAGAAATTAAGAAAAAAATAAAAAAGGCGTAAAGAATAAAGAATAAAGAAATAAAGAAAAAAGAAAGAAACACAAAAAGAAAGAGAGAAAAGAGGAAAAAAAAATAGGAAAGAAAAATAAGAAAGAACAAAGAAAGAAAGAAAGAAAGAAAAGAAAGTAAAGAAGTAAAAGAATAAAAATTGAAGAAAATAAAGAAAAATAATAAAAATAAAGAAAAAACAAAGAAAAACACTAAGAGAGAAAAGAGGAAAGGAAGAAAAAGGAGTACAGAAAAAAGAAGGAATGAAGAAAGAAAGGAAGAAAGAAAAGAAAGAAAGTAAAGAAATAAAGAAAGAAGAAAAATAAAAGACAGAAAAAGAAAAATAATAAAGAAATAAAGACAAAAGAAATAAAAAAAGAGAATGAAAGAAAGAAGGCACCATGAGATAAAATGCAGGAACAAGGAACGGCTTGAGCAGAAATTCACAGAAAGAAGTAAAGAAAAAGAATAAATGAACAAAATGAACAAGGACAAATAAAACAAGGAAAGAGGTGGAAGGATGAAATGGAATGAATGACCAATAAATTGAAAGAAGAGTAACAAAACATGGAGTAAAAAGGGGAAGTATAATATTAAAAAACATTGTGGAGAGACGGAGTTGACGGTCTGACGGCGGAGAAGGGCACGCCTGAGCCCTGCCCAAGATGGCGGCAAGGAGGCGGCGAATGCGGCTGAGAACAGCGCACGAGAGACGACGACGTGGGCGACTAAAGAAAGAGACGGAGGACTGACAACGGCGCAAAAGATTTCCTATATTTGAAAAACAGAATTTCTAGGTGCAGTCAAGGCGTTGAGGGGTTCCGGTTTGGTGACCGCAGGATTAGGTCTCTGCTTTTTGCAGATGATGTGGTCCTGATGGCTTCATCTGACCGGGATCTTCAGCTCTCACTGAGTGTGAAGCGACCGGAATGAGAATCAGCACCTCCAAGTCCGAGTCCATGGTTCTCGCCCGGAAAAGCGTGGAGTGCCATCTCCGGATTGGGAAGGAGACCCTGCCCCAAGTGGAGGAGTTCAAGTACCTGGGAGTCTTGTTCACGAGTGAGGGAAGAGTGGATCGTGAGATCGACAGGCGGATCGGTGCGGCGTCTTCAGTAATGCGGACGTTGTACTGATCCGTTGTGGTGAAGAAGGAGCTGAGCCGGAAGGCAAAGCTCTCAATTTACCGGTCGATCTACGTTCCCATCCTCACCTATGGTCATGAGCTTTGGTTCAAGACCGAAAGGATAAGATCACGGGTACAAGCGGCCCAAATGAGTTTGGGTCTCTCCCTTAGAGATAGGGTGAGAAGCTCTGCCATCCGGGAGGAACTCAAATTCAAGCCGCTGCTCCTCCACATGGAGAGGAGCCAGATGAGGTGGTTCAGGCATCTGGTCAAGATCCCACCCGAACGCCTACCTGTTTAGGGCACGTCCAACCGGTAGGAGGCCACAGGGAAGACCCAGGACACATTGGGAAGACTATGTCTCCCGGCTGGCCTGGGAACGCCTCGGGATTCCCTGGAAAGAGCTAAACGAAGTGGCTGGGGAGAAAGACGTCTGGGCTTCCCTGCTTAGGCTCGGATAAGCGGAAGAAGATGGATGGATGGATGGAAAAGAGTCAAACCTGTGCAAAAGAGTTGTCCTTCCTGGGTGGTCATTGGAACCCGATCGGCGACAGGGAAAGTCGTCCACACATATATTTTACGACTTATTTGTTTGTCTAAATGTGTTGCACCAAACCAACCTTCGTGTCGGACATAACCTCAGTGTCTCCTCCCGCTGGCCATATTGTTACATACAAGGCAGAACCCCACCCCCCCCACCCCCCCCCCTCCCCTCCACCGAGCCTCACTACCTAAGCTCCCTCATTAAGTCCCAATTAAGACAGCAGCCTCCTACACACCTCCTTATTGCACATGGATGCTTTTTTTTTTTTTTTTGCTCTGACTTTTCATTTCCACATGGCTGGGCTGAGGCGATGTGTGTGTGTGTGTGTGTGTGTGTGTGTTAAAAGTGTGTTTATGAGCAGGTTGTATAATGATGGCATATCCGTCGCTCTCTCCCCAACGCCTGATGAAAGCAAACCTCAATGGTGGCCTAAATGAGAATGGGTGGCTGGTGCTGAGTGACCCGCCACCCCCCCCCCTCTCCTCCGCTTGGCTCCCTCATCAGTGCCGACATCCTTATAGATCTCCATCAATTTGTGTCACACCAGAGGATCGCCGAAACAACGGCACATCAACCTCGGCGTGGAAGGTCTCGCAAATAAAAGCCAGCCTGCGAAGAGCCCGAGAGAGCAAGAGCTGCTGATGACCTAACGGTAGCATCTTTGCGCTCCACAGAATGTCAGTGACTATGTTTCCATGCACTTAATTAGTGGGATTTTGCAAATAGTTCGTGTTGTTTTTAAAAACATTCACACCTAAATGTGTTGGTCATAGGTTGTGTGCCTCCCGTACACTGGGGGGCGCTTGTTTCCTTTTAGCGTACATAAATGTATTGGTTGACCTATGATGTCACACAAATCACAAATCGCTCTTTAATGATCGAGTTAATAGTCCAGTTCTTTTTTGACAGCTACTGTAGGAGGACGCATAATCCACTGATGTCTCCGGTAAGATCTATATCACCATTTTCCCATCCAAAAACATGCTGGTTGACGTAGAGAAACATGTTGGCTTGACCGCTCCATGTTAAAGCTTCACAACAAACAAAGAAACACCGGCTGTGTCTCGGTTGCTAAACACAGCTGCAATCTACCAACAGCATTCTTCTTTGACGTCTCCATTATTAATTGAGCAAATTGCAAAAGATTCAGCAACACAGACGTCCAAATTACTGTGTAATTATGAGATGAAAAGAGACAACTTTTTGAGCTAGTACGTCCCCTCCAACCTGAGACGTCACTCCACGACGTTTTCAACAAGAAACCCCGCGGGAAATTTAAAATTGTAATTTAGTAAACTAAAGCGGCCGTATTGGCATGTGTTGCAATGTTAATATTTCATCATTGATATATAAACTATCAGACTGCGTGGTTGACGTAGAGAAACATGTTGGCTTGACCGCTCCGTGTTAAAGCTTCACAACAAACAAAGAAACACCGGCTGTGTCTCGGTTGCTAAAGACAGCTGCAATCTACCAACAGCATTCTTCTTTGACGTCTCCATTATTAATCGAGCAAATTGCAAAAGATTCAGCAACACAGACGTCCAAATTACTGTGTAATTATGAGATGAAAAGAGACAACTTTGTGAGCCAGTACGTCCCCTCCAACCTGAGACGTCACTCCACGACGTTTTCAACAAGAAACCCCGCGGGAAATTTAAAATTGTAATTTAGTAAACTAAAGCGGCCGTATTGGCATGTGTTGCAATGTTAATATTTCATCATTGATATATAAACTATCAGACTGCGTGGTTGACGTAGAGAAACATGTTGGCTTGACCGCTCCATCTTAAAGCTTCACAACAAACAAAGAAACACCGGCTGTGTCTCGGTTGCTAAACACAGCTGCAATCCACCAACAGCATTCTTCTTTGACGTCTCCATTATTAATTGAGCAAATTGCAAAAGATTCAGCAACACAGACGTCCAATTTACTCTGTAATTATGAGATGAAAAGAGACTACTTTTTGAGCTGGTACGTCCCCTCCAACCTGAGACGTCACTCCACGACGTTTTCAACAAGAAACTCCGCGGGAAATTTAAAATTGTAATTTAGTAAACTAAAGCGGCATGTGTTGCAATGTTAATATTTCAGGTCTCTCCCTTAGAGATAGGGTGAGAAGCTCTGCCATCCGGGAGGAACTCAAAGTAAAGCCGCTGCTCCTCCACATCGAGAGGAAGTAAAGCCGCTGCTCCTCCACATCGAGAGGAGCCAGATGAGGTGGTTCGGGCATCTGGTCAGGATGCCACCCGAACGCCTCCTTAGGGAGGTGTTTAGGGCACGTCCAACCGGTAGGAGGCCACGGGGAAGACCCAGGACACGTTGGGAAGACTATGTCTCCCGGCTGGCCTGGGAACGCCTCGGGATCCCCCGGGAAGAGCTAGACGAAGTGGCTGGGGAGAGGGAAGTCTGGGTTTCCCTGCTTAGGCTGTTGCCCCCGCGACCCGACCTCGGATAAGCGGAAGAAGATGGATGGCTGGGCTTCTTGGCTCTCTCAGCCAAAAAAGGTTCCCGACCCCTGAACTAGGGGTTTGAATCATTTTGTCAATGAGATATTAAGAAAATTTTCCTTTTTTTGGGGTATTTTGTAAAATACAGTGTCACAATTTAAGTTGCATTCGTCTATTTGACACATCTTTATTTGATATGACTGTAAACAAAATACGGAATAAATGTCCAACTTTTCGCAAGAGTCCAGTTGGATCCATTATGGATTGAACTTTCACAGTATCATGTTAGACCCGCTCGACATCCATTGCTTTCCTCCTCTCCAAGGTTTCTCATAGTCCTCATTGTCACCGACGTCCCACTGGGTGTGAGTTTTTCCTTGCCCTTATGTGGGCCTACCGAGGATGTCGTGGTGGTTTGTGCAGCCCTTTGATTTAGGGCTAAATAAGTAAACATTGATTGATTGATTTTCAACCCATATTAGTAGCACACGCTCACCTAGACCAAGGTTCCAGATCTTTCAGGGCAATTGTGCTATGTCGCATACTGCACAAAGGTCCACTTTTTCCCGACATTCCCAAATTTTCCTTTTGAAACGAATGAAGAAATTGACGAGCTGAAGAAATGTGAAGTGAATTATATTTATATAGCGCTTTTCTCTAGTGACTCAAAGCGCTTTACAGAGTGAAACCCAATATCTAAGTTACATTTAAACCAGTGTGGGTGGCACTGGGAGCAGGTGGGTAAAGTGTCTTGCCCAAGGACACAACGGCATTGACTAGGATGGCGGAAGCGGGAATTGAACCTGCAACCCTCAAGTTGCTGGCACGGCCACTCTACCAACCGAGCTAAACCGCCCCGAGCTAAATAGTGATTGTTGACACACCAGCATTGATGCTGTGGCGTATTTGCTTAAATTGCGTAAGGTCTTTATGTAAATGAGTTAAAGGCCTACAGAAATGAGATGTTCTTATTCAAACGGGGATGTCGTAGTGGTTGGTGTTGTGGTTTGTGCAGCCCTTTGAGACACTCGTGATTTAGGGCTATATAAGTAAACATTGATTGATTGATTGATGAACTTGCTAAAACACCAAAATTGTGTGTGGGGGTTGAATCATTTGGATCACAACTGTAACTTCTGCCACTAAAAGCTCATGAACCTTACACTGATCAAATTGACCATATAATCCATCCATCCATCCATCTTCTTCCGCTTATCCGAGGTCAGGTCGCGGGGGCAACAGCCTAAGCAGGGAAACCCAGACTTCCCTCTCCCCAGCCACTTCGTCTAGCTCTTCCCGGGGGATCCCGAGGCGTTCCCAGGCCAGCCGGGAGACATAGTCTTCCCAACGTGTCCTGGGTCTTCCCCGTGGCCTCCTACCGGTTGGACGCGCCCTAAACACCTCCCTAGGGAGGCGTTCGGGTGGCATCCTGACCAGATGCCCGAACCACTTCATCTGGCTCCTCTCCATGTGGAGGAGCAGCGGCTTTACTTTGAGTTCCTCCCGGATGGCAGAGCTTCTCACCCTATCTCTAAGGGGGAGACCTGGACACTCATTTGGGCCGCTTGTACCCGTGATCTTATCCTTTCGGTCATGACCCAAAGCTCATGACCATAGGTGAGGATGGGAACGTAGATCGACCGGTAAATTGAGAGCTTTGCCTTCCGGCTCAGCTCCTTCTTCACCACAACGGATCGGTACAACGCCCGCATTACTGAAGACGCCGCACCGATCCGCCTGTCGATCTCACGATCCACTCTTCCCTCACTCGTGAACAAGACTCCTAGGTACTTGAACTCCTCCACTTGGGGCAGGGTCTCCTCCCCAACCCGGAGATGGCACTCCACCCTTTTCCGGGCGAGAACCATGGACTCGGACTTGGAGGTGCTGATTCTCATTCCGGTCGCTTCACACTCGGCTGCGAACCGATCCAGTGAGAGCTGAAGATCCCGGTCAGATGAAGCCATCAGGACCACATCATCTGCAAAAAGCAGAGACCTAATCCTGCGGTCACCAAACCGGAACCCCTCAACGCCTTGACTGCGCCTAGAAATTCTGTCCATAAAAGTTATGAACAGAATGGGTGACAAAGGACAGCCTTGGCGGAGTCCAACCCTCACTGGAAACGTGTCCGACTTACTGCCGGCAATGCGGACCAAGTTCTGACACTGATCATACAGGGAGTGGACATCCACAATAAGAGTCCGATACCCCATACTCTCTGAGCACTCCCCACAGGACTTCCCGAGGGACACGGTCCAATGCCTTCTCCAAGTCCACAAAGCACATGTAGACTGGTTGGGCAAACTCCCATGCACCCTCAAGA
The DNA here is from genome assembly GCF_033978795.1 of Nerophis ophidion. Lineage (NCBI taxonomy): Eukaryota > Metazoa > Chordata > Actinopteri > Syngnathiformes > Syngnathidae > Nerophis > Nerophis ophidion. Next base: position 4,492,537 of record NC_084615.1, read on the forward strand.
ACCCTGCCCAGAGTATAGAGCTGGTCCACAGTTCCATATAATCCCTTTTTTTTTTTATCAACCGCGGCCACACACACACACACACACACACACACACACACACACACTGCCGCCTCAACAGTTGCATTAATAAGATCAAACTTGCACGCCGAAACCCAACCTTTGTTTTATCCGATGGAGGCATGAAATGAGATTCTATTAATACCCGCAGCACCGATTGGGCGGGCTGCCTGACTCCCACCGGAGGCAGCGCTGAAAAGGTTAGGCGCGGCAATTACGCAGGTGGAGTTGCGGAGAAGATGAGGGTGAGGAGGAGACGGCTGTGCCTTGATGGCGGCCTCTGAGCGAGGTGTTATCAGCTGCGACGGAGGGGGGGGGGGGGGTCGAGGTGGGGGTGTTTGCCGTTAATGACGCGCCCTGTTTTTGAAGCCAGGAAGCGTCTTTTCAGAGGCGAGGTAATTAGACGGCGAATTGTTGGGCCGCGCTCGGTCGACTGCTGTGTCTCGCTAAGCTCCCGTTTATTGGCCGATCAATGCTGCTCGTGCAAAGTCCCCAGTCGGATTTAGAACGTCTCCCACATTCCGATTGCACGCGGGCGAAGTGAACTTTATTTATTTATATAGCGCTTTTTCTCTAGTGACTCAAAGCGCTTTACATAGTGAAACCCAATGTCTAGGTTACATGTAAACCAGTGTGGGTGGCACTGGGAGCAGGTGGGTAAAGTGTCTTGCCCAAGGACACAATGGCAGTGACAAGGATGGTGGAAGCGGGATTCGAACCTGCAACCCTCAAGTTATATAGCCCCAAATCACAAATGTCTCAATGGACTGCACAAATCATTACGACTACAACATCCTCGGAAAAACCCACAAAAGGGCAAGGAAAACTCACACCCAGTGGGCAGGGAGAATTCACATCCAGTGGGACGCCAGTGACAATGCTGACTATGAGAAACCTTGGAGAGGACCTCAGATGTGGGCAACCCCCCCCCCTCTAGGGGACCGAAAGCAATGGATGTCGAGCGGGTCTAACATGATACTGTGAAAGTTCAATCCATAGTGGCTCCAACACAGCCGCGAGAGTTCAGTTCAAAGCGGATCCAAGACAGCAGCGAGAGTCCCGTCCACAGGAGACCATCTCAAGTGGAGGCGGGTCAGCAGCGTAGAGATGTCCCCAATCGATACAGGCGAGCGGTCCATCCTGGGTCCCGACTCTGGACAGCCAGTACTTCATCCATGGTTATCGGACCGGACCCCCTCCACAAGGGAGGGGGGGACATAGGAGAAAAAGAAAAGAAGCGGCAGATCAACTGGTCTAAAAAGGGAGTCTATTTAAAGGCTAGAGTATACAGATGAGTTTTAAGGTGAGACTTAAATGCTTCTACTGAGGTAGCATCTCGAACTGTTACCAGTAGGGCATTCCAGAGTACTGGAGCCTGAACGGAAAACGCTCTATAGCCCGCAGACTTTTTTTGGGCTCTAGGAATCACTAATAAGCCGGAGTCTTTTGAAGGCAGATTTCTTGCCGGGACATTTGGTACAATACAATCGGCAAGATAGGATGGAGCTAGACCGTGTAGTATTTTATACGTAAGTAGTAAAACCTTAAAGTCTTGCCCAAGGACACAATGGCAGTGACAAGGATGGTGGAAGCGGGAATCGAACCTGCAGCCCTCAAGTTGCTGGCACGGCCGCTCTACCAACCGAGCTATACCGCCCCATATTTAAAGGTATATTTTAAATGTGAAGTGAAGGGAATTATATTTATATAGCACTTTTCTCTAGTGACTCAAAGCGCTTTACATAGTGAAACCCAATATCTAATTTTTACATTTAAACCAGTGAGGGTGGCACTGGGAGCAGGTGGGTAAAGTCAATCAATCAATCAATGTTTATTTATATAGCCCCAAATCACAAATGTCTCAAAGGACTGCACAAATCATTACGACTACAACATCCTCGGAAGAACCCACAAAAGGGCAAGGAAAACTCACACCCAGTGGGCAGGGAGAATTCACATCCAGTGGGACGCCAGTGACAATGCTGACTATGAGAAACCTTGGAGAGGACCTCAGATGTGGGCAACACCCCCCCCTCTAGGGGACCGAAAGCAATGGATGTCGAGCGGGTCTAACATGATACTGTGAAAGTTCAATCCATAGTGGCTCCAACACAGCCGCGAGAGTTCAGTTCAAAGCGGATCCAAGACAGCAGCGAGTGTCCCGTCCACAGGAGACCATCTCAAGTGGAGGCGGGTCAGCAGCGTAGAGATGTCCCCAATCGATACAGGCGAGCGGTCCATCCTGGGTCCCGACTCTGGACAGCCAGTACTTCATCCATGGTTATCGGACCGGACCCCCTCCACAAGGGAGGGGGGGACATAGGAGAAAAAGAAAAGAAGCGGCAGATCAACTGGTCTAAAAAGGGAGTCTATTTAAAGGCTAGAGTATACAGATGAGTTTTAAGGTGAGACTTAAATGCTTCTACTGAGGTAGCATCTCAAACTGTTACCGGGAGGGCATTCCAGAGTACTGGAGCCTGAACGGAAAACGCTCTATAGCCCGCAGACTTTTTTTGGGCTCTAGGAATCACTAATAAGCCGGAGTCTTTTGAACGCAGATTTCTTGCCGGGACATATGGTACAATACAATCGGCAAGATAGGCTGGAGCTAGACCGTGTAGTATTTTATACGTAAGTAGTAAAACCTTAAAGTCTTGCCCAAGGACACAATGGCAGTGACAAGGATGGTGGAAGCGGGATTCGAACCTGCAACCCTCAAGTTGCTGCCACGGCCGCTCTACCAACCGAGCTATACCACCCCCCGCGAAGGTAGCAAACTCTGCTCGGAGTGTTGTAACTTATGGGTCATATAGTTTATGTGTGATGGTCATTCCATAATTTGCATGCTAGATTTATTGCTGATCAATCGATCTGTTATTCCATCCATCCATCCATCCATCATCTTCCGCTTATCCGAGGTCGGGTCGCGGGGGCAACAGCCTAAGCAGGGAAACCCAGACTTCCCTCTCCCCAGCCACTTCGTCTAGCTCTTCCCGGGGGATCCCGAGGCGTTCCCAGGCCAGCCGGGAGACATAGTCTTCCCAACGTGTCCTGGGTCTTCCCCGTGGCCTCCTACCGGTTGGACGTGCCCTAAACACCTCCCTAGGGAGGCGTTCGGGTGGCATCCTGACCAGATGCCCGAACCACCTCATCTGGCTCCTCTTGATGTGAAGGAGCAGCGGCTTTACTTTGAGTTCCTCCCAGACGGCAGAGCTTCTCACCCTATCTCTAAGGGAGAGACCTGGAAACTCATTTGGGCCGCTTGTACCCGTGATCTTATCCTTTCGGTCATGACCCAAAGCTCATGACCATGGGTGAGGATGGGAACGTAGATCGACCGGTAAATTGAGAGCTTTGCCTTCCGGCTCAGCTCCTTCTTCATCACAACGGATCGGTACAACATCCGCATTACTGAAGACGCCGCACCGATCCGCCTGTCGATCTCACGATCCACTCTTCCCTCACTCGTGAACAAGACTCCTAGGTACTTGAACTCCTCCACTTGGGGCAGGGTCTCCTCCCCAACCCGGAGATGGCACTCCACCCTTTTCCGGGCGAGAACCATGGACTCGATCTGTTATTATTTACAGCTAAAAAAAGTTAAAAGTGAATTGATTTGATTTATATCAAATGCCCCCGTCAGTCGTAACGACTATGGATACTGCGCCAGTCCAGAGGTCAAGTTTAAACTCAGCGACAACGCCTGCTGTGGCTGATGAGTCCGATGTGGGAGAGGCAAACACGGCCGCATTTACTGCAGATGTAGCTGGAAGGCGCAACTGCAGGAGTGCTTGTCTTCCGCTTGGTTCTTTTTTCATCTCTTTTCCTCGCCAGTCTTCAGCTGTTTGTGAAGGACACTGCGCCATTTGCTGCGGTCAGCCGCTACTTCTTCCCAATGTTCAGTGTTTCTGTCCAGGGTTTTCATGTCCCGCTTGCAGATATCTTTGAAGCGCAGTTTCGGCCGGCCAACAGATCTCTTGCCAGAGGCAAGTTCGCCATACAGGATGTCCTTTGGGATACGTCCATCCTCCATACGGCACACGTGGCCGAGCCAACGCAGCCTGCGTTGTCTGAGCAGCGTGAACATGGTAGGAAGACCAGCGCGTTGGAGGACTTGGGCATTCGTCACCTTGTCACTCCAATGGATGCCGAGGATGCGGCGAAGGCAGCGCATGTGGAAGGTGTTCAGTTTGCGCTCCTGTTTGGAGTATGTTGTCCATGTTTCGCTGCCGTAGAGAAGAGTGCTGACAATGCACCATCTTGGTAGGAGTTGTCAGCTTCCGGTTCTCCCAGACGCGGGTTGTGAGGCGCCCTAGGGTTGTGGCAGCTTTGCCGATACGTTTGTTGATCTCACTATCAAGGGACAGATTGTCACTGATGGTGGATCCCAGGTAAGTAAATTGGTGTACTATTTTGAGTTGGTGCTTATCAATTGTGATGGCTGGTGGAGTGTCCACTTCCTGACCCAGCACATTGGTCTTGTTTAGGCTGATGGAAAGCCCAAAGTCTTTGCAGGCCTGGGAGAATCTGTCCATAAGGCACTGGAGTTCTGGTTCAGTATGCGAAATGACGGCGGCATCATCCGCAAAGAGCAGGTCCCGGATGGTTGTCTCACGGACTTTGGTCCTTGCTTTAAGACGGGCTAGGTTGAAAAGTCGGCCGTCAGATCTTGTACGTAGATATACCCCTTCTGTTGCAGTCCCAAAAGCATGTTTGATGAGCAGGGCAAAGAAGATACCGAAAAGGGTAGGAGCAAGGACGCAACCTTGCTTGACTCCGCTCTTAATGTGAGATGGGTTGGATATGCTACCCTCATACTGGATGGTTGCCTTCATGTCGTCATGGAAAGATCTAATGAGACTATGGAGCTTTGGAGGGCATCCAATCTTGGGTAGGATGCTGAAGAGCCCTTCTCTGCTAACCAGGTCGAAAGCCTTGGTCAGGTCAATGAAGGATATGTACAGGGGCTTCTGTTGTTCCCTGCATTTCTCCTGAAGTTGGCGTAGGGAGAATATCATGTCCACTGTAGAGCGCTTGGCGCGAAAGCCGCATTGAGATTCCGGGTAAACGCGCTCACCAAGAGTCTGAAGGCGCACAAGCACGACACGGGCATAGAGTTTTCCTACTATATTCAAGAGGGAGATGCCCCTGTAATTGTTAGTCGCTCCTGTCGCCCTTATTTTTGTAAAGGGTGACAATCTTGGCATCTCTCATGTCCTGCGGCACGGCTCCCTCTTTCCAGCACTGGCAGAGGACATCATGCAAAGGCTGCAAGAGGGTGTCTTTACAGCGCTTGATGAGATCTGGGGGGATGCCATCAGTACCAGGTGCTTTGCCAATCGCTAAGCTGTCGATCGCTTTGTGAAGTTCAGCAAGTGTTGGTTCAGCATCTAATTCCTCAATGATGGGCAGCTGTTCAATGGCATCAAGGGCTGAGGCGACTACAGTGTTCTCTCTGGAGTAGAGTTCTGAATAGTGCTCTACCCATCTGTCCAACTGCTTGCCCTTGTCAGTGATAACTTCCCCGCTGGTGGTCTTTAGGGGGGCTGTTTTGCTCTGTGTTGGGCCCAGAGCAGCCTTTATGCCCTCGTACATCCCTCTGATGTTACCTGAGGTAGCTGCAGACTGGATGGATTCACTGAGTTGTTGCCAGTATTCATTGGCACAATGTCTTGCAGTCTGTTGCACTTTGCTTCTTGTAATTCTCAGTGCTTGCAGGGACTTCTCATTCGGTAAGGGCAGCACGCTTTGCTTCAATGACAGGGGTCATCTCGCTGGACTTGGCAACAAACCAGTCGTTGTTTATGAAGATCTTCCTCCCAAATGTTGCAAGGGCTGTTTTCTGAATAGCCTCCCTGAGGTGGCCCCATTTCTCGGAGGCAGAGTAGTGCTGGTGTTCTTCAGACAGGATGTTGTTGAGGGACTTGGCAAACTCTTCTACTTTCTCTGGAAGATGCACGCTGGTGGAGTCAATGCGGGGTTTGCCTTTCTGTTTGGAGTTTTGAAACATTTTTGGTTGTAGCTTGATCTTGCAACAGACAAGTGAATGGTCGGTGTAGGAGTTGGTCACACAAAGGTTATGGTAGGAACACAACTCCAGTAGCCGTTGCCCGTTCTCATTGACTTTGCCAACTCCGAAGTGTCCAAGACAGGAAGGCCATGAGTCATGGTCAGCTCCCACTCTCGCATTGAAATCACCGAGGATGAGGAGATGTTCCTTCGGGGGGATGTTCTTGATGACGTCATTCAAGTTGGCATAAAATGTGTCCTTAACTTCTGCTGTAGACGTTAGAGTGGGGGCATAGGCACAGACTAGGGTCACTGGGACATCAGAGGTGTGGAGATGGAGTGTCATCAGGCGTTCCGATCCTTTGTCACCTGGTTCAACCATCTTTAACAAGGTGTTCCTGACAGCGAATCCAACTCCATGCTCTCTGCGGTCTCCGGCACTCTTTCCTTGCCAGAAGAAGGTAAAGTCTTTCTCCTTGAGGGTTCCCGAGTCGGCTAGGCGGGTCTCTTGCAATGCAGCTATGTCTACCTGGAGTCTCAGTAGCTCATTGTTAATGACAGCCGTTTTTCTTGCATCACTGATGTGTTGGAGATCATTTGAGTGTCCGGGTGTCATAGTCCGGACATTCCAGCTTCCCAGTTTTAGGACTGGGCACCTGTTTTTCATACTTTGTTTCTTGCTTGGTGCAGGTCTTACAGTCTGCTTGTCGGTTTTACCTAATCCCCATGTACCCAATGAGGAAGGCAGACTGTGGCGGGACAGCACCTAATTGGCTGGGGGCTGCCCAGCTTAAGGCGGGCAGTAGCTGTCCAATGAAATTCAAGGATCTCTCCCACCGTCGGAAGCAACCCCTGGCCCTATGCTCTACGCCAATCGAGCATTGTAGCTTATAACCGGTAGACTGTTGCTTCCAGTTTGTTGTTTCCACGCTATGACACGAGGCTGGAGTGACCTCTCCAGGGCGCAAGCCAGGGCAGAGTAGTATGGAGGTCAAGCTGTTGCCCATGCAGCAGGACCCCCCTCTTCACACTGATGATGGATCCAAAGGAGCAGCAAGAGCTGGTACAATTTGGCACCAACAGTGTCGCAGGAGTTGCCAGTGCACCGCTCTAGCCAGCAGTGGACCACCTTAGGGACTCCGTCTCCTGATTTTTTCCCCAGGGTTTACTCCCGAAGCCTTCCCCAAGAAAGGTATACCACAAGGCAGTGGCGGTTTTGGATTGGAGTTTACCTTCTCCTAGATGGGTCGCCTTACTGGGCTAACGGGTCCCATCTACCCATTGATTTATATATGTATTTGATATTGATTATTTGAGAAGCGCTGATACTGGATTGATTTGTTTTCTATTTTATAGCCTAACAAAGGGTTAACTCAAATACTACATGTTCCACAATGCATTGCGGCAAACCGGATGTAATGAAAGGAGCGGGAGCGTTACGAGCCTTCGGGTGATGAATGAATGACAGACAACAAGATATAAGGATTGTTTTGTACCGTTTGTATCCCCACATTTTTCTTACATAAAGTACAACTTTATTTACACATTTCGACGTCCTGTCCAATACTTTGATGGTAGTTAAAGTAGACGGTGGATTAGTGGTTAGAGCAGGGGTCAGCAACCTTTTTGAAAGCAAGAGCTACTTCTTGGGTACTGATTAATGCGAAGGGCTACCAGTTTGATACACACTTTAAAAAATAGCCAGAAATAGCTCAATTTACCTTTAATAAATAAATCTATACATATCAAAAAAATGGGTATTTCTGTCTGTCATTCCGGCTTACATTTTTTTTTTCCGGTCCCCTAGGGGGCGGGGGGTCGCCCACATCTGAGGTCCTCTCCAAGGTTTCTCATAGTCAGCATTGTCACTGGCGTCCCACTGGATGTGAATTCTCCCTGCCCACTGGGTGTGAGTTTTCCTTGCCCTTTTGTGGGTTCTTCCGAGGATGTCGTAGTCGTAATGATTTGTGCAGTCCTTTGAGACATTTGTGATTTGGGGCTATATAAATAAACATTGATTGATTGATTGATTAGTTTTCACCTGTCTCACGTTTTGCACTCGCACGCCTGTTTTCAATTATCATGTCACTGCTATTTAAGCCTGTCCGTTTCTGTTGTTCGTCCTGGCAAAATCACCAGGACATGTTCTCCCAGCACCGATCACGGCTAAAAGTAGTCTGTTTTTATCCCATAATTACACAGTATTCTGGACATCTGTGTTGCTGAATCTTTTGCAATTTGTTCAATTAATAATGGAGACTTACTTTTACTTGAGTAATACATCTCTAAAGTAACAGTACTCTTACTTGAGTACAATTTCTGGCTACTCTACCCACCTCTGACAAGGGGGGTACATCACTGAAAAAAAGGTTGAGAACCACCGACTTAGACGATGTTCCCCGTCCTGTAAGTCCGTCAGGAGTTGTCCAAAGTGGGACGTCAGATAAGCGCCGACGCACAGGTGACAGATAATTGCACCCCTTCAGATCTCACATCGCCGCCTCGTTCAAAAAAAAGACGCTCCTGTTCCTCAACCTTTTTTTTTTTTTTTTTTTTCTGCTCCCTTTGGATCATCCGGCGCCGCAGCCACACCCCCACCGCGGCGTTCTGCCGCTGCTGACCCCGGTCGTTCAATTAATTGGCTGTTAATTGCTACCCTGGCTACAAGACACAATGTATGTGCGCGGCTATATTTAGCGGCGCCCCTTCACTGGCTCTTCATGCTAAATTACAACTTTCAGCCCCGGCGCTGAAGGCCCCATTGTGGCCTGTCGTTGTCCCCCTGTGTGAGTGACTGGCGGGGACACACACACACACACACACACACACACACACACACACACACACACACACACACACACACCACCCTCTCTTTATCTCTCTCGCATTCTTCTTGCTCTTCTTGCATCAGCTGCTGTACATCACTTGTCTGACACCTGGATCAGGCGACGTTTCTCCCTCGCTCTCTTTTTCTCTCGCCCTCGGTTCGGAACAACAGCAAGTCCGTGTCCGTCGTCAGGGATTTACTTCTCTTCAGCTGCAGCATTCTCACAGGCATTAAATCTGACAGGATTCTAGTGTGTGAATGTGAGTGTGAATGTTGTCTGTCTATCTGTGTTGGCCCTGCGATGAGGTGGCGACTTGTCCAGGGTGTACCCCGCCTTCCGCCCGATTGTAGGTGAGATAGGCGCCAGCGCCCCCCGCAACCCCAAAAGGGAGTAAGCGGTAGGAAATGGATGGATGGATGGAAGGATTCAATAACGGCTTCACGGTGGGAGAGGGGTTAGTGCGTCTGCCTCACAATACGAAGTTCCTGCAGTCCTGGGTTCAAATCCAGGCTCGGGATCTTTCTGTTTGGAGTTTGCATGTTCTCCCCGTGAATGCGTGGGTTCCCTCCGGGTACTCCGGCTTCCTCCCACCTCCAAAGACATACACCTGGGGATAGGTTGATTGGCAACACTAAATTGGCCCTAGTGTGTGAATGTGAGTGTGAATGTTGTCTGTCTATCTGTGTTGGCCCTGTGATGTGGTGGCGACTTGTCCAGGGTGTACCCTTCCTTCCGCCCGATTGTAGCTGAGATAGGCGACCCCGAAAGGGAATAAGCGGTAGAAAATGGATGGATGAAGGATTCAATAACAAGGGGAAAATTGTGTTTTTCCATGTTTGTTTCACACTCCACGACCAGGACGAAAACCACACTGTTCCTCCTGAATCCGAGGTTCGACTATCCGGCGTAGCCTCCTCTCCAGTACACCTGAATAAACCTTACCGGGAAGGCTGAGGAGTGTGATCCCACCATAGTTGGAACACACCCTAAGGTCCCCCTTCTTAAAGAGAGGAACCAGCACCCCGGTCTGCCAATCCAGAGGTACCGCCCCCGATGTCCACGCGATTCTGCAGAGTCTTGTCAGCCAAGACAGCCCCACAGCATCCAGAGCCTTAAGGAACTCCGGGCGGATCTCGTCCACCCCTGGGGCCTTGCCACCGAGGAGCTTTTTAACTACCTCAGCGACCTCAGCCCCATAAATAGGAGAGTCCACCACAGATTCCCCAGGCACTGATTCCTCATAGGAAGACGTGTTGGTGGGATTGAGTAGGTCTTCGAAGTATTCCTTCAACCGATCCACAACATCCACAGTTGAGGTCAGCAGAACACCATCCGCACCATACACGCTGTTGATAGTGCACAGCTTCCCCTTCCTGAGGCGGCGGATGGTGGTCCAGAATCGCTTCGAAGCCATCCGGAAGTCATTTTCCATGGCTTCCCCGAACTCCTCCCATGTCCGAGTTTTTGCCTCAGCGACCGCTGAAGCTGCACACCGCTTGGCCTGTCGGTACCTGTCCACTGCCTCCGGAGTCCTATGAGCCAAAAGGACCCGATAGGACTCCTTCTTCAGCTTGACGGCATCCCTCACCGCTGGTGTCCACCAAGGGGTTTTAGGATTGCCGCCCCGACAGGCACCAACTACCTTGCGGCCACAGCTCCGATCAGTCTTGTTCACGAGTGAGGGAAGAGTGGATCGTGAGATTGACAGGCGGATCGGTGCGGCGTCTTCAGTAATGCGGACGCTGTACCGATCCGTTGTGGTGAAGAAGGAGCTGAGCCGGAAGGCAAAGCTCTCAATTTACCGGTCCATCTACGTTCCCATCCTCACCTATGGTCATGAGCTTTGGGTCATGACCGAAAGGATAAGATCACGAGTACAAGCGGCCCAAATGAGTTTCCAGGTCTCTCCCTTAGAGATAGGGTGAGAAGCTCTGCCATCCGGGAGGAACTCAAAGTAAAGCCGCTGCTCCTCCACATGGAGAGGAGCCAGATGAGGTGGTTAGGGCATCTGGTCAGGATGCCACCCGAACGCCTCCCTAGGGATGTGTTTAGGGCACGTCCAACCGGTAGGAGACCACGGGGAAGACCCAGGACACGTTGGGAAGACTATGTCTCCCGGCTGGCCTGGGAACGCCTCGGGATCCCCCGGGAAGAGCTAGACGAAGTGGCTGGGGAGAGGGAAGTCTGGGTTTCCCTGCTTAGGCTGTTGCCCCCGCGACCCGACCTCGGATAAGCGGAAGAAGATGGATGGATGGATGGATGGATGGAACATGCTATTTAGGCTAGCTGTATGTACATATTGCATCAATTGAGGTATCCATTCATTTTCTACCGCTTGTGCCTTTTGGGGTTGCGGGGAAGAGTGGGGGGACGACACAGTTTTTCTTGAGAAAGTCTTAAAGTGCGGGCAGCCGAGCGACAATGTCATCCATCCATCCATCCATAAATTTTCTACGCTTTTCCCTTTCGGGGTCACTGGGGGTGCTGGAGCCTATCTCAGCTGCATTCGGGTGGAAGGCGGTGTAAACCCTGGACAAGTCTCCACCTCATCGCAAGGCCAACACAGATAGACAGACAACATTCACACACCAGAGCCAATTTAGTGTTGCCAATCAACCTTTCCCCAGGTGCATGTCTTTGGAGGTGGGAGGAAGCCGGCGGGAACCCACGCAGTCACGGGGAGAACATGCAACCCCCACACAGAAAGATCCCGAGCCCGAGCTCAGGATTTTTGTATTTTAGATATATTTGAGCTAATTTAATTTCCTTTACTTATGTCCTCTATGTATTTAATTTATATTTGCATGACACGTTATCTGTATGTAGTATTGGCTGCATTTCTGATTGCGTGCCATGTTGTTCCAGACCACAGCAAACGTTACCCAGCTTGCAAAGATTGTAAATAATCCATTAAAAGGAGACAGCCTATTCCTTTCTTTTAACTTGGGCACACACATCTATACCTTTGGCAGTTTTAAGCCGGCCATTTCCAGGAGTTATCTAACCGGCTGAGACACTTTCTTAATGTGTTCTTTTATTATAACACTTACATAAGGCTTTTGACTTTTTTGCAGCTCCAGACAGACAGATTTGATTTTTGTATTTTTGGTCCATTATGGCTCTTTCAACATATTAGGTTGCCGACCTCTGGTATTGTGTAAGAACGAGGCCGGCCTGCGGCATAAAACTCATGCCACTGGTGTCAAACTCATGGACCGGGGTTCAAATCTGCCCTACTACCTCATTTTATGTGGTCTTCAAAAGCCTGGAAATAATGTATTTTCTATATAAATGTATTCATTCTTTCCATTTTGACTGAAAAAAATGCAATTGCATATATTTTAAATATAATATTACCTAAAAATGCAACAAATTCTCCTACACACCACAATGCATACTTGCCAAACCTCTCGGGACAAATTTTCTACCGAAAATCTCCCAAAATTCAGGCGGAGCTGGAGGCCACGCCCCCTCCAGTGACGTGCCTGAGAGCCCTGCTTCATGCTGCCTGTGCTAACTAAATACAGAGTCTCGGAAAACTGGCGTGCACAAGCGATCCCTCAGAAAGCTGGCGTCCACAAGTCCAGCTTTCCGAGACTCTTATTTTGTTAGCGCAGGCAGCATGAAGCAGGGCTTTTATTGTGAAGATAGGAAATGTGCAGTCGGCCTTTAGAGTTTTGACGGAAGGGACGGCGCGAAAGTCTGTTGAAATAAAAAGTGTTTCTGGCCTTCCTCTCTGTCATTTTTTCATAATAATGAACTGGCAGCAGCCAGCGTCATCTCACAAGACCCTCGGGTGCCGTGAATGTCAATCAAGCAAGCTACGGAATTTGCCGCCAATGTTTTTCTTGTGAAGTCAATCAATCAATCAATGTTTATTTATATAGCCCCAAATCACAAATGTCTCAAAGGACTGCACAAATCATTACGACTACAACATCCTCGGAAGAACCCAAAAAAGAGCAAGGAAAACTCACACCCAGTGGGCAGGGAGAATTCACATCCAGTGGGACGCCAGTGACAATGCTGACTATGAGAAACCTTGGAGAGGACCTCAGATGTGGGCAACCCCCCCCCTCTAGGGGACCGAAAGCAATGGATGTCGAGCGGGTCTAACATGATACTGTGAAAGTTCAATCCATAGTGGCTCCAACACAGCAGCGAGAGTCCCTTCCACAGGAAACCATCTCAAGCGGATCAGCAGCGTAGAGATGTCCCCAACCGATACAGGCGAGCGGTCCATCCTGGGTCCCGACGAGCGGTCCATCCTGGGTCTCGACTCTGGACAGCCAGTACTTCATCCATGGTCATCGGACCGGACCCCCTCCACAAGGGAGGGGGGGACATAGGAGAAAGAAAAGAAGCGGCAGATCAACTGGTCTAAAAAGGAGGTCTATTTAAAGGCTAGAGTATACAGAGGAGTTTTAAGGTGAGACTTAAATGCTTCTACTGAGGTAGCATCTCGAACTGTTACCGGGAGGGCATTCCAGAGTACTGGAGCCCGAACGGAAAACGCTCTATAGCCCGCAGACTTTTTTTTGAGCTCTAGGAATCACTAATAAGCCGGAGTCTTTTGAAGGCAGTCTATGGAAGCTGGATGAATTAGATGCCAAAAACCAACCACTTTCATGTGGTATTGTACAGAAAGGACAACTTTTTTGTCTCCTCCATTTGAAAATGTGGGCGTTATCATCATCACTGTCTGATTCCAATCAATGCAAGTCATCAGAATCAGGTAATACACCAACTTATATTCTTGTCTTTGTGAAAGAAAGACATCTATATGTGTTACACATGCTTGTATTATCATTAAACACATTTAACTTGTTTACAAAAATGTCTCTTTCATAAATAAATAAATATAAATGATATATATAAATGAGGTAGATCCCCTCGAGTTGGTCAATTGAAAAGTAGCTCGCCTGCAGAAAAAGTGTGGGCACCCCTGCTTTAAATTAATTAGCGCCCTGGCGGCAATTCAAGGAAATACGGTAAGTCTCACACTAAAGATCAAATTCTTCCTGTCCAGTACAAATGTTTGTCACTGCGTGACTTTGACTGCTGACGTCATGTGGTGGAAATTCCGAACTAACCTGATCCCTCCCCTTCAGCCGTCACAATTTCAACTTCCCCGGTGTTGAATAAATTGCCACGTGCATTTTCTCCTTTTGGATCTGTTTGGGCCTGGAAGAGTCCAGGATACCCGACCTGTGTGCACGGGAGGGTCGCCTGATTTATGGCTTTGACTTTTCACTTGTAATACCTTGATTATCCGTGGGGATGTGATTGGGGGGGGGGGGGGGGGGGCAAGTGGGGCCGATGACCAAGCAACTTAATAATGAGCATGTGCCCTCATCGGGAGGGTGAGAGTGTGCAATAAAAAGTGCTACGTCCTTTAAATAAGACTGGTAAGGCTATAAAGTACAAACCCCAAAATCATTTGCAAATTTTTTCAACTTATATTCAACTGAATAGACTGCAAAGACAATATATTTATATATATTTTTGCAAATAATCATTAGAGGCCTACTGAAATGAGATTTTCTTATGTAAACGTGGCCCTGCGATGAGGTGGCGACTTGTCCAGGGTGTACCCTGCCTTCCGCCCGATTGTAGCTGAGATAGGCGCCAGGAATAGAAAATAGATGGATGGATGGAACGGGGATAGCAGGTCCATTCTATTTGTCATACTTGATCATTTCGCGATATTGCCATATTTTTGCTGAAAGGATTTAGTAGAGAACATCCACGATAAAGTTCGCAACTTTTGGTGGCTAATAAAAAAAGCCTTGCCTGTACCGGAAGTAGCAGACGTTGTGCGCGTGACGTCACGGGTTGTGGAGCTCCTCACATCTGAACATTTAAGTCTCACCTTAAAACTCATCTGTATACTCTAGCCTTTAAATAGACCTCCTTTTTAGACCAGTTGATCTGCCGCTTCTTTTCTTTCTTCTATGTCCCCTCCTCCCTTGTGGAGGGGGTCCGGTCCGATGACCATGGATGAAGTACTGTCTGTCCAGAGTCGAGACCCAGGATGGACCGCTCGCCTGTGTATATCGGTTGGGGACATCTCTACGCTGCTGATCCGCCTCCGCTTGAGATGGTTTCCTGTGGACGGGACTCTCGCTGCTGTCTTGGATCCGCTTTGATTTGAACTCTCGCGGCTGTGTTGGAGCCACTATGGATTGAACTTTCACAGTATCATGTTAGACCCGCTCGACGTCCATTGCTTTCGGTCCCCTAGGGGGGGGGGTGTTGCCCACATCTGAGGTCCTCTCCAAGGTTTCTCATAGTCAGCATTGTCACTGGCGTCCCACTGGTTGTGAATTCTCCCTGCCCACTGGGTGTGAGTTTTCCTTGCCCTTTTGTGGGTTCTTCCGAGGATGTTGTAGTCGTAATGATTTGTGCAGTCCTTTGAGACATTTGTGATTTGGGGCTATATAAATACACATTGATTGATTGATTGATTGAACATTGTTTACAATCATGACCACCAGCAGCGAGAGCGATTCGGACCGGGAAAGCGACGATTTCCCCATTAATTTGAGCGAGGATGAAAGATTTGTGGATGAGGATAGTGAGAGTGAAGAACTAAAAAAATTTTTTTTTAAAAATGACTATACAGTGGCAGTGATTCGGATGTTATTAGACAAATTTACTAGGATAATTTTGGAAAATCCCTTATCCACTTATTTTGTTATGTAGTGTTTTAGTGAGATTAAAAGGTCATGCCTGTACAACCTGAAGGTCAGCCCCGCACCTTTCTTCAGCACCAGTCGACGGGTGGTGGCTATACCCATTTCCGCCCTTGGCAAAGGACCCTCTTCAAAACACGATCTTCCGAAATGATCACTGCATAATACACTATACTTTGTGTGTGTGTGGTCCAATCCAACCGTGTTCGCTTGACCGCCCTGTTCCATAGTAAATCTTCACGGTCATCTTTCGGGAATGTAAACAATGAAACACCGGCTGTGTTTGTGTGGCTAAAGGCGGCCGCAATACACCGCTTCCCATCTACAGCTTTCTTCTTTGACGTCTCCATTATTCATTGAACAAATTGCGAAAGATTCAGCAACACAGATGTCTGTGGAATTATGCGATGAAAATAGACGACTTATAGCTGTGAACGGAACAAAATGTCCTCTACAACGCGTGACGTCACGCGCACGCGTCATCATACCGCGACGTTTCAGCAGGATAGTTCTGCGCGAAATTTAAAATTTCAATTTAGTAAACTAAAAAGGCCGTATTGGCATGTGTTGCAATGTTAATATTTCATCATTGATATATAAACTATCAGACTGCATGGTGGGTAGTAGTGGCTTTCAGTAGGCCTTTAACTTAGAATTTAATGGCAGCAACACATTCCACAAAATTTGGCATAGGGACATTTTTTACCACTGTGTTACATGGCCTTTACTTTTAAGAACACTCTGTAAATGTTTGGGAACTGACACCAATTTTTGAAGCTTTTCAGGTGGAATTGATGTACAGCTTAAGTTGTTCAACAGTCTCCGTTGTGGTATTTTAGATTCCTTTCTTTCATGAAGACAAGAATATAAGTTGGTGTATTACCTGATTCTGATGACTTGCATTGATTGGAATCAGACAGTGGTGCTGATAACTTCCCGGTTTTCAAATGGAGGAGAAAAAAAGTCCTTCTTTCTGTCCAATACCACATGAAAGTGGTTGGATTTGGCGTCTCATTTGTCCAACCTTCATACTCGTTTTTAAATCAATCAATCAATGTTTATTTATATAGCCCCAAATCACAAATGTCTCTAAGGACTGCACAAATCATTACGACTACGACATCCTCGGAAGAACCCACAAAAGGGCAAAGAAAACTCACACCCAGTGGGCAGGGAGAATTCACAACCAGTGGGACGCCAGTGACAATGCTGACTATGAGAAACCTTGGAGAGGACCTCAGATGTGGGCAACCCCCCCCCCCCTCTAGGGGACCGAAAGCAATGGATGTCGAGCGGGTCTAACATGATACTGTGAAAGTTCAATCCATAGTGGCTCCAACACAGCCGCGAGAGTTCAGTTCAAAGCGGATCCAAGACAGCAGCGAGAGTCCCGTCCACAGGAAACCATCTCAAGCGGAGGCGGATCAGCAGCGTAGAGATGTCCCCAACCGATACAGGCGAGCGGTCCATCCTGGGTCCCGACGAGCGGTCCATCCTGGGTCTCGACTCTGGACAGCCAGTACTTCATCCATGGTCATCGGACCGGACCCCCTCCACAAGGGAGGGGGGGACATAGGAGAAAAAACAAAAGAAGCGGCAGATCAACTGGTCTAAAAAGGAGGTCTATTTAAAGGCTAGAGTATATAGATGAGTTTTAAGGTGAGACTTAAATGCTTCTACTGAGGTAGCATCTCGAACTGTTACCGGGAGGGCATTCCAGAGTACTGGAGCCCGAACGGAAAACGCTCTATAGCCCGCAGACTTTTTTTGGGCTCTAGGAATCACTAATAACCCTAACCCTAACCCTAACCCTAACGAAAATTTGCGTCCGTCTGCGACAAAAAGCCATTTTGATAGTAGGCTAGTATAGCTAATATAGACACTTACATCATGTGTTGCCTTCATTATATAAGGCTTTTGATTTTTTTGCGGATCCAGACAAGTTATTTCTTGTATTTTTGGTCCAATATGGCTTTTTCAACATTTTGGGTTGCCGACCCCTGCCCTAAGGGAAACCGGCATGCGGCACACTGGCAAAGCTTAACTTATTGGTACTATAAAAACTATAAGAAATGATCTCAATTTCTGAAAAAACCCTGTTTTACGAATGTTTTCAAATGTTGTAAAAATGTTTAAAATAAAAATTATAATTTCAACATTTCTGTAACGAAAATTTGCGTGCGTCACAAAGCCATTTTGATAGTAGGCTACTATAGCTAATATAGACACTTACATCGTGTGTTGCCTTCATTATATAAGGCTTTTGATTTTTTGCGGATCCAGACAAGTTATTTTTTTGTATTTTTGGTCCAATATGGCTTTTTCAACATTTTGGGTTGCCGACCCCTGCCCTAGGGAAAACCGGCATGCGGCACACTGACAAAGCTTATCTTATTGTTACGATAACAACTATAAGAAATGATCTCACCTTCTAAAAAAACTCTGTTGTAAAAATGTTTAAAATAAATATTATAATTTCAACATTTCTGTAACGAAAATTTGCGTTCGTCTGCGACAAAAAGCCATTTTGATAGTAGGCTACTATAGCTAATATAGACACTTACATCATGTGTTGCCTTCATTATATAAGGCTTTTGATTTTTTTGCGGATCCAGACAAGTTATTTCTTGTATTTTTGGTCCAATATGGCTTTTTCAACATTTTGGGTTGCCGACCCCTGCCCTAGGGGAAACAGGGTTTTAGCAGCAAAGGACCACAACACCTTTTAAGGGCGATGAAGACGGCAAGCAATGTCCCTTCGCGAGACAGATAGCAACACGGAGGCAATTAGTGGGAAGAAAGTCCTACTAATGGAAGTGACACCAGTAGTCCAAACACTTGAGTGCGTCAGTGGGAGATAATTTAATCAGTAGATCCTTTTATTCCGCACTTTGGACCGAGCGTCTGCAATTAAAGTGGGACACATGACGTCTGTTTCACATAAATTGATTTCAGCAGATTTAATGGCATTTTCTCTGCCTCGAACGGACTAAGGCTATGACTACATTAAGCCGGAAAACACAATAAACAAACAATTATTTAGCCTAAGCCTTGTTTCAGCCACACTAAACCATCGTTTAGGATTGCCCTCCATGGATATTTTTTTACATGGGTAAGCGCGCCGTCTATTTCTTGAATCTCCGGCTCTTAGCTTTGTATGGACTCGTTGATCGTCAACAAACTGGGTTCGGAGATGAAGTGAAGTCAGAAACCGGTCATAAGAACCGGAGCTAACCACCGGAAAGATGGAGGCGAGTCCTCCAGACATGTCCGTGTTTCTCATTCAGACGCTTGTGGAAATCACACATGATTGCAGCTACTTCAATCAATCAATCAATGTTTATTTATTTAGCCCTAAATCACCAGTGTCTCAAAGGGCTGCACGAGCCGCAACGACATCCTTGGTTCGGGGCCCACAAAAGGGCAAGGAAAAACTCACAACCCAGTGGGACGTCAATGTGGATGACTATGAGAAACCTAAGAGAGGACCCCTTCTGTGGATAGTGGATCTAACATAATAGTGAGAGTCCAGTCCATAGTGGATCTAACATAATAGTGAGAGTCCAGTCCATAGTGGATCTAACATAATAGTGAGAGTCCAGTCCATAGTGGATCTAACATAATAGTGAGAGTCCAGTCCATAGTGGATCTGTCATAATAGTGAGAGTCCAGTCCATAGTGGATCTAACATAATAGTGAGAGTCCAGTCCATAGTGGATCTAACATAATAGTGAGAGTCCAGTCCATAGTGGATATAACATAATA
Organism: Nerophis ophidion; assembly: GCF_033978795.1. Lineage (NCBI taxonomy): Eukaryota > Metazoa > Chordata > Actinopteri > Syngnathiformes > Syngnathidae > Nerophis > Nerophis ophidion. The sequence goes on from NC_084615.1 coordinate 4,511,894, forward strand.
GTGAGAGTCCACTCCATAGTGGATGTACCATAATAGTGAGAGTCCAGTCCATAGTGGATCTAACATAATAGTGAGAGTCCAGTCCATAGTGGATCTAATATAATAGTGAGAGTCCAGTCCATAGTGGATCCAACATAATAGTGAGAGTCCAGTCCATAGTGGATCCAACATAATAGTGAGAGTCCAGTCCATAGTGGATCCAACATAATAGTGAGAGTCCAGTCCATAGTGGATCCAACATAATAGTGAGAGTCCAGTCCATAGTGGATCCAACATAATAGTGAGAGTCCAGTCCATAGTGGATCCAACATAATAGTGAGAGTCCAGTCCATAGTGGATCTAATATAATACTGAGAGTCCAGTCCATAGTGGATCCAACATAATAGTGAGAGTCCAGTCCATAGTGGATCCAACATAATAGTGAGAGTCCAGTCCATAGTGGATCCAACATAATAGTGAGAGTCCAGTCCATAGTGGATCCAACATAATAGTGAGAGTCCAGTCCATAGTGGATCCAACATAATAGTGAGAGTCCAGTCCATAGTGGATCCAACATAATAGTGAGAGTCCAGTCCATAGTGGATCTAACATAATAGTGAGAGTCCAGTCCATAGTGGATCTAACATAATCGTGAAAGTCCAGTCCATAGTGGATCTAACATAATAGTGAGAATCCAGTCCATAGTGAATCTAACATAATAGTGAGAGTCCAGTCCATAGTGGATCTAACATAATAGTGGGAGTCCAGTCCATTGTGGCTCTAACATAATAGTGAGAGTCCAGTCCATAGTGGATCTAACATAATAGTGAGAGTCCAGTCCATAGTGGATCTAACATAATAGTGAGTGTCCAGTCCATAGTGGATCTAACATAATAGTGAGAGTCCAGTCCATAGTGGATCCAACATAATAGTGAGAGTCCAGTCCATAGTGGATCTAACATAATAGTGAGAGTCCACTCCATAGTGGATCTAACATAATAGTGAGAGTCCAGTCCATAGTGGATCTAACATAATCGTGAAAGTCCAGTCCATAGTGGATCTAACATAATAGTGAGAATCCAGTCCATAGTGAATCTAACATAATAGTGAGAGTCCAGTCCATAGTGGATCCAACATAATAGTGAGAGTCCAGTCCATAGTGGATCTAACATAATAGTGGGAGTCCAGTCCATTGTGGCTCTAACATAATAGTGAGAGTCCAGTCCATAGTGGATCTAACATAATAGTGAGAGTCCAGTCCATAGTGGATCTAACATAATAGTGAGAATCCAGTCCATAGTGGATCTAACATAATAGTGAGAGTCCAGTCCATAGTGGATCTAACATAATAGTGAGAGTCCAGTCCATAGTGGATCTAACATAATCGTGAAAGTCCAGTCCATTGTGGCTCTAACATAATAGTGAGAGTCCAGTCCATAGTGGATCTAACATAATAGTGAGAGTCCAGTCCATAGTGGATCTAACATAATAGTGAGAGTCCAGTCCATAGTGGATCTAACATAATAGTGAGAGTCCAGTCCATAGTGGATCTAACATAATAGTGAGAGTCCAGTCCATAGTGGATCTAACATAATAGTGAGAATCCAGTCCATAGTGAATCTAACATAATAGTGAGAGTCCAGTCCATAGTGGATCTAACATAATAGTGAGAGTCCAGTCCATAGTGGATCTAACATAATAGTGAGAGTCCAGTCCATAGTGGATCTAACATAATCGTGAAAGTCCAGTCCATAGTGGATCTAACATAATAGTGAGAGTCCAGTCCATAGTGGATCTAACATAATCGTGAAAGTCCAGTCCATAGTGGATCTAACATAATAGTGAGAGTCCAGTCCATAGTGGATCTAACATAATAGTGAGAGTCCAGTCCATAGTGGATCCAACATAATAGTGAGAGTCCAGTCCATAGTGGATCTAACATAATAGTGAGAGTCCAGTCCATAGTGGATCTATTATAATGGTGTGAAAGTCCAGTCCATAGTGGATTTAACATAATAGTGAGAGTCCACTCCATAGTGGATGTACCATAATAGTGAGAGTCCAGTCCATAATGGATCCAACATAATAATGAGAGTCCAGTCCATAGTGGATCTAACATAATAGTGAGAGTCCAGTCCATACTGGATCTAATATAATAGTGAGAGTCCAGTCCATAGTGGATCTAACATAATAGTGAGAGTCCAGTCCATAGTGGATCTAACATAATAGTGAGAGTCCAGTCCATAGTGGATCTAGCATAATGGTGTGAAAGTCCAGTCCATAGTGGATTTAAATTAATAGTGAGAGTCCACTCCATAGTGGATCTAACATAATAGTGAGAGTCCAGTCCATAGTGGATCTAACATAATAGTGAGAATCCAGTCCATAATGGATCTAACATAATAGTGAGAGTCCAGTCCATAGTGGATCTAACATAATAGTGAGAGTCCAGTCCATAGTGGATCTAACATAATAGTGAGAGTCCAGTCCATAGTGGATCCAACATAATAGTGAGAGTCCAGTCCATAGTGGATCTAACATAATAGTGAGAGTCCAGTCCATAGTGGATCTAACATAATAGTGACAGTCCAGTCCATAGTGGATATAACATAATAGTGAGAGTCCAGTCCATAGTGGGTCTAACATAATAGTGAGAGTCCAGTCCATAGTGGATCTAACATAATAGTGAGAGTCCAGTCCATAGTGGATCTAACATAATAGTGAGAGTCCAGTCCATAGTGGATCTAACATAATAGTGAGACTCCAGTCCATAGTGGATCTAACATAATAGTGAGAGTCCAGTCCATTGTGGATATAACATTATAGTGACAGTCCAGTCCATAGTGGATCTAACATCCTGATCTCCCCCAGGGGAGACCGGATGCGACTGAGTCTAGAAGGGACCTAAGGTAAGCTCAAAAGCACTCGCACAATGGTCGATATAATCATTGCGAGCCACACCGTTGTTATCATAATCAGATCTGTGGTCTGACAGAATTCAGCATGGACTCCGATCCTGATACTTGGTAGAGATGTTGATGCATGTTAGCCGGGAGTGCATCTCCAGTATTTACACAGCGCCATTATCTCAGCACATAATACCTTGCTGATTATCCTTTCAATGAAGGCGTCGCTATCTTAACAGTTATGATAATAGCGCGGCTGCGATAATCCACACAACCGGTGTGCTTTCAGATGCTAATGAGGATGGTGGGTGGTCACACACACCGCCGGTAATGGCTGCTTTTTTGTCAGTGAACCAGCTGATTGATGTAAATCGGGTAGGTGAGACGATGAGGAAGGGGTATAAACCAGGGGTGTCAAAGATACGGGCCGAACAGGTTTTTATCACACCAGCAAACGGTCTATCTTGCCGATTGTATTGTACCATACAAGCAAGAGATCTGCGTTCAAAGAACTCCGGCTTATTAGTGATTCCCAGAGACCAAAATAAGTCTGCGGGCTGTAGAGCGTTTTCTATTACATCTCGATTACTGTAACGTATTATTTTCGGGTCTCCCCATGTCTAGCATTAAAAGATTACAGTTGGTACAAAATGCGGCTGCTAGACTTTTGACAAGAACAAGAAAGTTTGATCACATTACGCCTGTACTGTATATACCTTTATATACATATATACATACATATATACCTGTACTGTATATACCTTTATATACATATATACATACATATATACCTATACTGTATATACCTTTATATACATATATACATATATATATACCTATACTGTATATACCTTTATATACATATATACGTACATATATACCTATACTGTATATACCTTTACATACATATATACATACATATATACCTATACTGTATATACCTTTATATACATATATACATACATATATACCTGTACTGGCTCACCTGCACTGGCTTCCTGTGCACTTAAGATGTGACTTTAAGGTTTTACTACTTACGTATAAAATACTACACGGTCTAGCTCCATCCTATCTTGCCGATTGTATTGTACCATATGTCCCGGCAAGAAATCTGCGTTCAAAAGACTCCGGCTTATTAGTGATTCCCAAAGCCCAAAAAAAGTCTGCGGGCTATAGAGCATTTTCCGTTCGGGCTCCAGTACTCTGGAATGCCCTCCCGGTAACAGTTCGAGATGCCACCTCAGTAGAAGCATTTAAGTCTCACCTTAAAACCCATTTGTATACTCTAGCATTCAAATAGACTCCCTTTTGAGACCAGTTGATCTGCCGTTTCTTTTCTTTTTCTCCTATGTCCCACTCTCCCTTGTGGAGGGGGTCCGGTCCGATCCGGTGGCCATGTACTGCTTGCCTGTGTATCGGCTGGGGACATCTCTGCGCTGCTGATCCGCCTCCGCTTGGGATGGTTTCCTGCTGGCTCCGCTGTGAACGGGACTCTCGCTGCTGTGTTGGATCCGCTTTGGACTGGACTCTCGCGACTGTGTTGGATCCATTATGGATTGAACTTTCACAGTATCATGTTAGACCCGCTCGACATCCATTGCTTTCCTCCTCTCCAAGGTTCTCATAGTCATCATTGTCACCGACGTCCCACTGGGTGTGAGTTTTCCTTGCGCTTATGTGGGCCTACCGAGGATGTTGTAGTGGTTTGTGCAGCCCTTTGAGACACTAGTGATTTAGGGCTATATAAGTAAACATTGATTGATTGATTGATTGATTGATTCGGGTTCCAGTACTCTAGAATGCCCTCCCGGTAACAGTTCGAGATGCTACCTCAGTAGAATCATTTAAGTCCCATCTTAAAACCCATTTGTATACTCTAGCCTTTAAATAGACCCCCCTTTTTAGACCAGTTGATCTGCCGTTTCTTTTCTTTTCTACTCTGCCCCAATCTCCCTTGTGGAAGGGGGGGCACAGATCCGGTGGCCCTGGATGAAGTGCTGGCTGTCCAGAGTCGGGACCCAAGGTAGACCGCTTGCCTGAGCATTGGTTGGGGACATCTCTGCGCTGCCGACCCGTCTCCGCTCGGGATGGTTTCCTGCTAGCCTCACTATGGACTGGACTCTCACTATTATGTTAGATCCACTATGGACTGGACTTTCACAATATTATGCTAAACCCACTCGATGTCAGTTGCATCCGGTCTCCCCTAGAGGAGGGGGGGTTCCTCGCCAAGGTTTTTCGTGGTCATTCACATTGACATCCCACTGGGCTGTGAGTTTTTCCTTGCCCTTGTGTGGGATCTGAACCGAGGATGTCGTTCTGGCTTGTGCAGCCCTTTGAGACACTTGTTGATTTAGGGCTATATAAATAAACATTGATTGATTGATTTGAGCTCATGTCGGAACGGTGAAAACCATGGCATGAGAACTTCAAAATAAAGACAACTAAGGGTACAGTGGGACGTCGGTGACAATGGCTATGAGAAACCTTGGAGAGGACCCCCCCCTAGGGGAGACCGAAAGCGATGGATGTCGAGCGTGTCTAAAATGATATTGTGAAAGTCCAGTCCATAGTGGATCTATTTTAATAGTGAGAGTCATTTCTCATAGTCATTCACATTGACATCCCACTGGGCTGCGAGTTTTTCCTTGCCCTTGTGTGGGATCTGAACCGAGGATGCCGTTTTGGCTTGTGCAGCCCTTTGAGACACTTGTGATTTAGGGCTATATAAATAAACATTGATTGATTGATTTTAGCTCATGTCGGAACGGTGAAAATCATGGCATGAGAATTTCAAAATAAAGACAACTAAGGGTACAGTGGGACGTCGGTGACAATGGCTATGAGAAACCTTGGAGAGGACCCCCCCCTAGGGGAGACCGAAAGCGATGGATGTCGAGCGGGTCTAAAATGATATTGTGAAAGTCCAGTCCATAGTGGATCTATTTTAATAGTGAGAGTCATTTCTCATAGTCATTCACATTGACGTCCCACTGGGCTGCGAGTTTTTCCTTGCCCTTGTGTGGGATCTGAACCGAGGATGTCGTTGTGGCTTGTGCAGCCCTTTGAGACACTTGTTGATTTAAGGCTATATAAATAAACATTGATTGATTGATTGATTTTAGCTCAGGGGGGAATCTATTTCCAAGTGGGTCGGAATGGTGAAAATCATGGTATGAGAACTTCAAAATACAGACAATAGTCGGTGACAATGACTATGAGAAACCTTGGGGAGACCGAAAGCGATGACTGTCGAGCGGGTCTAACATGATATTGTGAAAGTCCATTCCATGGTGGATCCAACATATTCGTGAGAGTCCAGTCCATTGTGGATCCAATATAGTAGCTAGAGTCCCGTCCATAGTGTGGCCAGCCGGAGACCGTCCCAAGCAGAAACGGGTCAGCAGCGCAGAGATGTCCCCAACCGATGCACAGGCGAGTGGTCCACCCCGGGTCCCGACTCTGGACAGCCAGCACTTCATCCATGGCCACCGGACCTGTGTCCCCCACTAGGGAGAGTAGGGCAGAGGAGAAAAGAAAAGAAACGGCAGATCAACTGGGGGTCTATTTAAGGGCTGAAGTATACCGACGAGCGGTCCATCCTGGGTCTCGACTCTGGACAGTCAGTACTTCATCCATGGTCATCGGACCGGACCCCCTCCACAAGGGAGGGGGGGACATAGGAGAAAGAAAAGAAGCGGCAGATCAACTGGTCTAAAAAGGAGGTCTATTTAAAGGCTAGAGTATACAGATGAGTTTTAAGATGGGACTTAAATGCTTCTACTGAGGTAGCATCTCTCACTGTTACTGGGAGGGTATTCCATAGTACTAGAGCCTGAATAGAAAACGCTCTACAGCCCGCAGACTTTTTTTGGGCTCTGGGAATCACTAATAAACCAGAGTTCTTTGAACGCAGATTTCTTGACACCCCTGGTATGAACGCTTCTCTCGGACCTGCTCTGGGCCCTCATGCTTGGTATCATGTTTGCTGATCATGCCATTTAGTCTGGACTAATTGAGTGAAACAAAAAGAGACACCTGCATGTTCCAATATGTTGCCATGACGACGGCAACCGAGGACCAAGTATCAATCTCGGCTCGTGCTTCACTTCAGGGGAGATGCGACGGTTTTTCTTATTGGGATCAAGATTTATGTCCTAACTTGTTCAGCGGTCCTCATATGGACGAAACTTTTCCTTGTTGATGTCTCGAGAAGGGTAGAAATACAAGAACACACACACACACACACACACACACACACGCACACACACGGTCCATCTGAAGTTGCTGAGATAAGAAGATTGAGTTTTCCACTCGGTGGAGCAAGAGCGCTCTTACGTTTTCCCCCCACGGTCCACCCGGCACCACCTGTGTGTGTGTATTTGCGTCCGCGTGTGTGTGTGTGTGTGTGTGTGTGCGCCCTTGTGACATTTTGGGTTGAAAGTGGAGGCGGGTAAAACACACACAGGTGCATTTTGAATGTCTATAATTCTGGGAAATATGCGGGTGTGTGTATGTGTGTGTGTGTGAAAGGTATCAATCAGGTTTTAGAGCCTTGCAATTAAACACATCAGCGTTATCATCCCAGGTGAAAAATACTTGAGTTTGGTCTCAGCGTGGTTCCAAAGTTGGACACACAGAGGAGGATCGTTTAATTGACTTTCTTTTCTAAAGTTTGTCTCCGTCTTTCCCCCTCCCTCCTCGACTGGTTCTAATCTTTTTGTCTCACAGTGATCAACTCTAACCTGAAAAAATACACTTTTTTAAAAAATGTCATTGTTTTTTTGTTCGGTAATAAAGTACTGCGATAATCATCGGCGGTCACTTGAAACCGGTATGACAATCCTCCTTTACGGAGGATGCCTGTGCGTGACTTTGTTTAACGGGGGGGAGACTGGTGCACAGACAATCACCACACGATCCTTCACAGAATCGGGTCAGGGTCCAGTGGCATGGAGGCAGGGGGCAGTCAGGTTCTAGGCCTTTGATTGATTGATTGATTGATTGAGTAGTAAAAGGGTTAACCTCCTAGTGCCCGAAGACCCCATAGAGGAGCCTCCACTGCCGAATGCTTTTTATTGTCAAGCCCAGGACACAAACCACAATACTAATTTATTGAAATCGGTCCATTACTGCCTTTTGAAAAGTACCGGTACCGTTCTGTTGTCTAAGATGGAACGGAGTGTGTCAAAACGCACACACAAAGTGAATACGAGCGATAACATCGTGGTGGGGAAGAATGGCTGAAAAAACGGCAATTTTACTGGTTGATAAAGAGTGTGTGTGAAGTACAATATGGAGGTAATTGGGCTTCAAAACTAATGGTAAAGATGACGCGTTACTTTAAAATACGTCTCGCCAAATGTGGCGATTAGAATTAATAATGGTTTTGTTTTTGTATCGTGATTTTCTATTATTGGATACTAAGAGCGCTCAGAGAGAAGTGGGAACCCATCATTCATTCACACCTGGTGGTGGTAAGCTACATTTGTAGCCAGAGCTGCCCTGGGGTAAACTGACGGAAGCGAGGCTGCCAGTCTGGACCACCACCTATAATTCAATCACCAGTGTGAGCAACACCGGGGGTAAAGGTAAAGTGTCCTGCCCAAGGACACAACGGCAGCGATTTAGATGTCAAGAGGCGGGGAGCGAACCTCTCACCCTCAGGTTTCTGGTACGGCCACTCTACCCACTACGACATACCGTCCAATATCACCTTTGCTTCTAACTGTGCGTGACTTTGTTTAACGGGGGGAGACTGGTGCACGGACAATCACCACACGATCTTTCACAGAATCGGGTCAGGGTCCAGTGGCATGGAGGCAGGGGGCAGTCAGGTACCAGGTCTTTGCCAAGGGCCACCTGGGGTAACAGTAGTAAAAGGGTTGACCTCCTAGTGCCCGAAGACCCCATAGAGGAGCCTCCACTGCCGAATGCTTTTTATTGTCAAAAATACGCCTCGCCAAATGTGGCGATTAGAATTTATATCCTGCCTTTCTATTATTAGATACTAAGAGCGCTCACAGAGAAGTGGGAACCCATCATTCATTCACACCTGGTGGTGGTAAGCTACATTTGTAGCCAGAGCTGCCCTGGGGTAAACTGACGGAAGCGAGACTGCCAGTCTGGACCACCACCTATAATTCAATCACCAGTGTGAGCAACACCGGGGGTAAAGGTAAAGTGTCCTGCCCAAGGACACAACGGCAGCGATTTAGATGTCAAGAGGCGGGGAGCGAACCTCTCACCCTCAGGTTTCTGGTACGGCCACTCTACCCACTACGACATACCGTCCAATATCACCTTTGCTTCTAACTGTGCGTGACTTTGTTTAACGGGGGGAGACTGGTGCACAGACAATCACCACACGATCCTTCACAGAATCGGGTCAGGGTCCAGTGGCATGGAGGCAGGGGGCAGTCAGGTACCAGGTCTTTGCCAAGGGCCACCTGGGGTAACAGTAGTAAAAGGGTTAACCTCCTAGTGCCCGAAGACCCCATAGAGGAGCCTCCACCCGCCGAATGCTTTTTATTGTCAAAAATACGCCTCGCCAAATGTGGCGATTATAATTTATATCCTGCCTTTTTATTATTAGATACTAAGAGCGCTCACAGAGAAGTGGGAACCTATCATTCATTCACAAGTGGTGGTGGTAAGCTACATTTTTAGCCACAGCTGCCCTGGGGTAAACTGACGAAAATGAGGCGGCCAGTCCGACCACCACCGATAATTCATTCACCAGTGTGAGCAGCACCGGGGGAAAAGGTAAAGTGTCCTGCCCAAGGACACAACGGCAGCGATTTAGATGTCAAGAGGCGGGGAGCGAACCTGCATCCCTCAGTTTTCTGGTACGACCGCTCTACCCACTACGACATACCGCCCCATACCACCTTTGCTTCTAGCTTAGGTAAACATTTAAATGATAAGCATTCCGATCTGCACAAGGAATTATAACGTCCATATATCTGGTTGACTGGTGCAGAACCAACAACCTGGTCCTGAACATCGACAAGACCGAGGAGATCGTCGACGACTTCAGGTGGCACCAGTCCAGCCACACACCACTCTTCGTCAACGGCACAGCAGTGGAGATGGTAAGCAGCACCAAATTCCTGGGGGTGCAGATAACTGACAATATGACCTGGTCCCTACTTTTAAAAAAAAGAGCTCAGCAGCACATGCACTTTCCGCGTCGGATGAAAAGAGACGCGGACCCGATCTCACCACCTTCTACAGAGGCACTACAGAGAGCCTACTGAGCAACTGCATCTCTGTCTGGACTGGAGCCTGCAGTGCCTCGGACTGGAAGTCTCCGCAGAGAGTGGAGATCATCAGGACTCCTCTTCCACCTATCCAGGAAATAGCAAAAAGCCGCTGCCTGACCAGGGCTCAAAAAATCTGCAGATACTCCTTTCACCCCCCACCAAGGACTGTTTTCACTGCTGGACTCTAGAAGGAGGTTACACAGCCTCCGTAGCAGAACCTTCAGGTTCTGTAACAGCTTCTTACCTCAGGCCATCAGACTCTTGAATGCATCATAATAGTACCTTCAGTTCCCCCCAAAAATGGATTAACTCACTGCAATATACAGACCAAATAACATACATCCATAAACGTGCATAAGAAAAAGCTCTTTTCTCCTGCACTACCATGAGTTAATGCAAAAAATTTGGTTCTAATCTGTACTGCAAAGTTAAAAATTTTAATGACGTTAAAAGGAAGTCTGAGTCTAAAGAGTGTTCACTCCGGTGCAGACCATGGTGGAGGGAGACGATCATAGTGGTATCGACTAGATACGCTCCTGTACTTGGTATCATTACAATGGATATCAGGTGTAGATCCACACATGGCGTTTGTTTACATTGTGACGCCGTTGAGCTACGGTGTGTAGTGAAGCATGTTTAGCTAATCCTCCATGACACTTGTAAGACATTCACTTTATTTGTCGCCCCAGAGGCGAGGATTAGTGATTTAGAACTAGCTAAAACACTACCGACTGCGGCTGGACGTTCACCGCTAGCCATGGCTTAAAGTTTAAAGGCGTTTCAGTGTTATAGCTTCACCTTTATCTTCAGTTTTTAAGCCAAAATGGGTCCATTCTCCCTTTTCTGTCCACACACAGTATCTGCTTGTAAGTGCTCTGTGATTGTGCGCTGCCGAACATGCCCCTATGCTCATAAAACCAGCAATGGTGGTGGGGGGGCAGTACTTTTTAGAGGAGGTATAGTACCGAATATGATCCATTAGTATTGCAGTATATCGTACAATCCTACTTGCTAGTGTGGTGGATAAAATTGCAAGCAGTATTCAATGATTTCTTACACACTAAAACGTATTTGTCTGCGCAAAATAGTCTTTTATGGATACCGTATTTCCTTGAACTTCCTTGAATAGTATGCGCCTGCCTAGAATTACTGCCGGGTCAAACTCGTTTCGCAAAATAATTACCGCATGCTTAGTGTTACCCTCGGCTCAGGATTAACTCGTTTGGCAAAATATTATTTTTATTAGCGCATGTCTAGAATTTCAGCCGGGTCAAACTCGTTACACAAAATAATTAGCATATGCCTAGAATTTCCACCGGGTCAAACTCGTCACGTCACCTGTCATCATTTTCAAAATGGAGGAGGCTGATTTCAATCATTTGAAATCGCATACAGGGAAGAAGATTAAGAGCTATTCAGTAGGATTTAAGGTCCAAGCTATTGAATATGCTAAAAAGAACAGTAAGCAGCTATGTTTATTATATACCGTAGCTGCGTGTGTCAAATATGAGTCACTAAATGACTCCCGCCTCCTGGTAGGTAGAGGGCGCTAGTGATCCTTTTCGCGACTACTCGGCTGCAGAAGAAGTGACAACAAGCTTTTATTTTTTCCTCTCGCTTGCACTTTTAACATGGAGGATTACATATCTAAAATAAAACAGTTTTCTAAACTGGACTCTCAATCGAAGCAGGAGGTAATAAAGGAAGATCTCTGTGGAAGACTGGCACAGACATGACAGGCTTCGTTCACTTTTGACAAGGCTTTATTTTTCAATAAGTCTCTTTTTGCTTTCCAGCAATTGTGTGCCTTTTTGCACGTCCTTCTGCTTTTCAGCAACCATCTGTCCGTCTCTCTCCCCCCGCCGCCTCCCGACTGCGGCCTTTTACAGAGCGACAGGTGATTAGACAAACTCTTTCAGCTGTGTCATCCAATCACCTGTCGCCAACCTCGCACAGGCCACGCCCATCACAATCTCCAACGAGACTTTTGAAACTGAAGAAAGATAAGGAAGACTTCTATAAACAAGTTATCGATGCTTTTGATCAGAAGGAGCTGCGCTTGGACTTCCTTTATAAGTAAAGGTAAGACCATAATAACGTTTTCTTTTATTAAATGTGCTTTTCATGATGGTATCTTTACATCACACTCAAATTTACAAGCGCAGGCCTAAATTTACCGCATGCCTTTGGTATACGCCGGAGTGAGAAGTATTGTATTGTACCATATGTCCCGGCAAGAAATCTGTGTTCAAAAGACTCCGGTTTATTAGTGATTCCTAGAGCCCCAAAAAAAGTCTGCGGGCTATAGAGCGTTTTCCGTTCGGGCTCCAGTACTCTGGAATGCCCTCCCGGTAACAGTTCGAGAAGCATTTAAGTCTCACCTTAAAACTCATCTGTATACTCTAGACTTTAAATAGACCTCCTTTTTAGACCAGTTGATCTGCCGCTTCTTTTCTTTCTCCTATGTCCCCCCCTCCCTTGTGGAGGGGGTCCGGTCCGATGACCATGAATGAAGTACTGGCTGTCCAGAGTCGAGACCCAGGATGGACCGCTCGTCGGGACCCAGGATGGACCGCTCGCCTGTGTATCGGTTGGGGACATCTCTACGCTGCTGATCCGCTTGAGATGGTTTCCTGTGGACGGGACTCTCGCTGCTGTCTTGGATCCGCTTTGAACTGAACTCTCGCGGCTGTGTTGGAGCCACTATGGATTGAACTTTCACAGTATCATGTTAGACCCGCTCGACATCCATTGCTTTCGGTCCCCTAGAGGGGGGGGGGGGGGGGGGGTTGCCCACATCTGAGGTCCTCTCCAAGGTTTCTCATAGTCAGCATTGTCACTGGCGTCCCACTGGATGTGAATTCTCCCTGCCCACTGGGTGTGAGTTTTCCTTGCCCTTTTGTGGGTTCTTCCGAGGATGTTGTAGTCGTAATGATTTGTGCAGCCCTTTGAGACATTTGTGATTTGGGGCTATATAAATACACATTGATTGATTGATTGATTGAACATTGTTTACAATCATGGCCACCAGCAGCGAGAGCGATTCGGACCGGGAAAGCGACGATTTCCCCATTAATTTGAGCGAGGATGAAAGAGGGGGGGGGGGGGTTGCCCACATCTGAGGTCCTCTCCAAGGTTTCTCATAGTCAGCATTGTCACTGGCGTCCCACTGGATGTGAATTCTCCCTGCCCACTAGGTGTGAGTTTTCCTTGCCCTTTTTGTGGGTTCTTCCGAGGATGTTGTAGTCGTAATGATTTGTGCAGTCCTTTGAGACATTTGTGATTTGGGGCTATATAAATACACATTGATTGATTGATTGATTGAACATTGTTTACAATCATGGCCACCAGCAGCGAGAGCGATTCGGACCGGGAAAGCGACGATTTCCCCATTAATTTGAGCGAGGATGAAAGGGGGGGGGTTACCCACATCTGAGGTCCTCTCCAAGGTTTCTCATAGTCAGCATTGTCACTGGCGTCCCACTGGATGTGAATTCTCCCTGCCCACTAGGTGTGAGTTTTCCTTGCCCTTTTGTGGGTTCTTCCGAGGATGTTGTAGTCGTAATGATTTGTGCAGCCCTTTGAGACATTTGTGATTTGGGGCTATATAAATAAACATTGATTGATTGATTGATTGAACATTGTTTACAATTATGGCCACCAGCAGCGAGAGCGATTCGGACCGGGAAAGCGACGATTTCCCCATTAATTTGAGCGAGGATGAAAGAGGGGGGGGCGGGGGGGGGGTTACCCACATCTGAGGTCCTCTCCAAGGTTTCTCATAGTCAGCATTGTCACTGGCGTCCCACTGGATGTGAATTCTCCCTGCCCACTGGGTGTGAGTTTTCCTTGCCCTTTTTGTGGGTTCTTCCGAGGATGTTGTAGTCGTAATGATTTGTGCAGGCCTTTGAGACATTTGTGATTTGGGGCTATATAAATACACATTGATTGATTGATTGATTGAACATTGTTTACAATCATGGCCACCAGCAGCGAGAGCGATTCGGACCGGGAAAGCGACGATTTCCCCATTAATTTGAGCGAGGATGAAAGAGGGGGGTTGCCCACATCTGAGGTCCTCTCCAAGGTTTCTCATAGTCAGCATTGTCACTGGCGTCCCACTGGATGTGAATTCTCCCTGCCCACTAGGTGTGAGTTTTCCTTGCCCTTTTTGTGGGTTCTTCCGAGGATGTTGTCGTCGTAATGATTTGTGCAGCCCTTTGAGACATTTGTGATTTGGGGCTATATAAATAAACATTGATTGATTGATTGATTGATTTTTGTACCAGTGTTATTTTATTTTTGTTCATTAAATCAAGCTCTTACCTGCTATTCCTGTCCCGTCTGGTCCATATTGCATCTTGGGGTGACAAAACGTGCATTACAAATGAGCGATAAGTTGTTAATATTCAGTGTTTTATTTTTAAAAAACGACTTGATGAACACAGTTCTCCCGATCTGTCCCACCGAGATCGGACGATCTGACAATCGCCGTGAAATCGTTGAATCTCCGACTATTTGAAGACGGCCCTAACATCCCCAGCGCTTGCCAGGGCGTCTCCGTGTGGCGTCTGCGGCCTGCAAATGTGTCTCTCGCGCTCTCGACTCAGCTGTTTGTTTCTCCGCTTCACTCCGGCAGACTCATTATCTTCCCGACAAGCAGCACGCCTTCGTCAGCGCTGATTAGCCACGTTTCATTCTGAAATCTCTCAAGCGGAGACAGTTTGATGTACGGCAAACGAAAATGCGTCCTCCTCCCATCTCGGGCTGGCAAACCGGTGTCAGAATAGATAAAAGGCCGGGGTTAAGTTTTTTTTCCCCCCCCTTTGCAACATTAAAGCTTGCATTGATCATAATCCAATTAATAGGGAGGAACACCGGATTAATTAAATGAAAATAAATCGACTGTAATCAAATCGCTGAGTTCTCAGAAGTGACGTGGAGGAATTTGCATATCTAATGAACGTTCGCGTTGTAAACATAATTGATTTGCGGGCTTTTTTCATCGGCGATAACGCCTTTGAGATCATTGTTTGAAATGAATAGCTTTGTGCAGGGAAACGACGAGCGAGGAGAAAAAAAAAAACACGCGACAACTTCCAAAGTTCCCGCAGCAATGTTTGGAAAAGCACAATAAGACAATTAAGACTCTCCTGTAAACTAATTACCGGGCCTTTAATTCATTTTCAGATTAAACTGCAATTGTAATAAAAAAAACAGGCCTCTGCGGTGATGTTTGTAAGCGAGCGAGGGAGGGGAGACAATTGTAATTAAAGGCGCACTCCTGTTATTCTCATTAAACAAATATTTGGCGGGGAGATGGAATTCAGGCTGAAGACACTTGCGGGTCTTTTTGTTGTCTTTGGCCTCCAGCAGCGAGTCACGCTTTTTTTCCCGGACAGGATATTAAAACCATCTAATATGTGTGCTCTTGCAGGTGTCTCTCAAATCAGCATATCTCATTAATATTAATAAAAGTCACTTTTTAACATGTAACATGACTTTTAAAAATAAAAACACACTTTTAGGTAATTTTTTTTGGGGGGGAGGGGGGCGTGGTTGGTGAGCCTGCTGCAGGAATGGGGCGTTTAAAGACCGGCCACGAAGCACAGCTAGCAGGTGATTGGATTACCCAGCTGGGACTTATCGTCAAATTTCCTGCCATGCTTTTCAGCAGCAGCCGGGGTCGAGACACACGAATGGAGTTGAAGTTTGAGCCAGACGCTCCACACACGCCCGAAACCACACCAACGGAGAGAGAGACAGGACTGAAAAGTTGCTGAACAGACTGCTGACTTGGTGCATAAACGCCAAAATAAAAAACGTATTTGGCCTCCAGCAGCGAGTCACGCTTTTTTCCAGGACAGGATATTAAAACCATCTGATGTGTGTGCTCTTGCAGGTGTTTCTCAAATCAACATCTCCCATTAAAATAAATAAAAGTCACATTTTAACATGTAACATGACTTTTAAAATGAAAACAAACTTTTAGGTAATTTTGGAGAATGGGCGTGGTTGGCAAGCCTGGTGCAGGAATGGGACGTGTAAGGACCGGCCTCGAAGCACAGCTAGCAGGTGATTGGATTACCCAGCTGGGACTTATCGTCAAATTTCCTGCCATGCTTATCAGCAGCAGCTGGGGTCGAGACACACGGATGGAGTTGGAGTTTGAGCCAGACGTAGAGAGACAGGACTGAAAAGTTCAATCAATCAATGTTTATTTATATAGCCCTAAGTCACAAATGTCTCAAAGGACTGCACAAATCACTACGACTACGACATTCTCGGAAGAACCCACAAAAGGGCAAGGAAAACTCACACCCAGTGGGCAGGGAGAATTCACATCCAGTGGGACGCCAGTGACAATGCTGACTATGAGAAACCTTGGAGAGGACCTCAGATGTGGGCAACCCCCCCCCCCTCTAGGGGACCGAAAGCAATGGATGTCGAGCGGGTCTAACATGATACTGTGAAAGTTCAATCCATAGTGGCTCCAACACAGCCGCGAGAGTTCAGTTCAAAGCGGATCCAAGACAGCAGCGAGAGTCCCGTTCACAGGAAACCATCCCAAGCGGAGGCGGATCAGCATCGTAGAGATGTCCCCAACCGATACACAGGCGAGCGGTCCACCCTGGGTCTCGACGAGCGGTCCATCCTGGGTCTCGACGAGCGGTCTATCCTGGGTCTCGACTCTGGACAGCCAGTACTTCATCCATGGTCATCGGACCGGACCCCCTCCACAAGTTACTGAACAGACTGCTGACTTGGCGCATAAACACCAAAATAAAAAACGTCTTTGGCCTCCAGTAACGAGTCACACTCTTTTCCCGGACAGAATATTTAAACCATCTGATGTGTGTACAGTAGAACCTCAAGTTACAAGCTCTTACACGTGTCTCTCAAATCAACATCTCCCATTAAAATGAATACAAGTCACATTTTAACATGTAAAAAACCTTTTAAAAATAAAAACAAACCTTTAGGTAATTTTGGAGGGGGGGTGTGGTCGGCGGGCCTGCTGCAGGAATGGGGCGTTTAAGGACCGGCCTCGAAGCACAGCTATCAGGTGATTGGATTACCCAGCTGGGACTTATTGTCAAATTACCTGCCATTCTTATCAGCAGCAGCCGGGTTCGAGACACATGGATGGAATTGGAGCAAGAGCCAGACGCTCCACATGCATCCAAGACCACACCAATGGAGAGAGAGACAGGACTGAAAAGTTGTTGAATAGACTGCTGACCTGGCGCATAAACACCAAAATAGATAACGTATTTGGCCTCCAGCAGCGAGTCACACTTTCTTCTATGGACTGGACTCTCACTATTATGTTAGATCCACTATGGACTGGACTCTCACTATTATGTTAGATCCACTATGGACTGGACTCTCACTATTATGTTAGATCCACTATGGACTGGACTCTCACTATTATGTTAGATCCACTATGGACTAGACTCTTACTATTATGTTAGATCCACTATTGAATGGACTCTCACTATTATGTTAGATCCACTATGGACTGAACTTTCACAATAATATGTTAGATCCTGTGTTGGCCCTGCGATGAGGTGGCGACTTGTCCAGGGTGTACCCCGCCTTCCGCCCGATTGTAGCTGAGATAGGCGCCAGCGCCCCCTGCGACCCCGAAAGGGAATAAGCGGTAGAAAATGGATGGATGGATGTTAGATCCACTATGGACTGGACTGTCACTATTATGTTAGATCCACTATGGACTGGACTCTTACTATTATGTTAAATCCACTATGGACTGGACTTTCACAATATTATGTTAGACCCACTCGACATCAGTCTCATCCGGTCTCCCCTAGGGGACTCTCACCATTATGTTAGAGCCACTATGGACTGGACTGTCACTATTATGTTAGATCCACTATGGACTGGACTCTTACTATTATGTTAGATCCACTATGGACTGGACTTTCACAATATTATGTTAGACCCACTCAACATCAGTCTCATCCGGTCTCCCCTAGGGGACTCTCACCATTATGTTAGAGCCACTATGGACTGGACTGTCACTATTATGTTAGATCCACTATGGACTGGACTCTTACTATTATGTTAAATCCACTATGGACTGGACTTTCACAATATTATGTTAGACCCACTAAACATCAGTCTCATCCGGTCTCCCCTAGGGGACTCTCACCATTATGTTAGAGCCACTATGGACTGGACTGTCACTATTATGTTAGATCCACTATGGACTGGACTCTTACTATTATGTTAAATCCACTATGGACTGGACTTTCACAATATTATGTTAGACCCACTCGACATCAGTCTCATCCGGTCTTCCCTAGG
This sequence comes from Nerophis ophidion, assembly GCF_033978795.1. Lineage (NCBI taxonomy): Eukaryota > Metazoa > Chordata > Actinopteri > Syngnathiformes > Syngnathidae > Nerophis > Nerophis ophidion. The sequence continues at coordinate 4,530,372 of NC_084615.1, forward strand.
GGACTCTCACCATTATGTTAGAGCCACTATGGACTGGACTGTCACTATTATGTTAGATCCACTATGGACTGGACTCTTACTATTATGTTAAATCCACTATGGACTGGACTTTCACAATATTATGTTAGACCCACTCAACATCAGTCTCATCCGGTCTCCCCTAGGGGACTCTCACCATTATGTTAGAGCCACTATGGACTGGACTGTCACTATTATGTTAGATCCACTATGGACTGGACTCTCATAATATTATGTTAGATCCACTATGGACTGGACTGTCACTATTATGTTAGATCCACTATGGACTGGACTCTTACTATTATGTTAAATCCACTATGGACTGGACTTTCACAATATTATGTTAGACCCACTCGACATCAGTCTCATCCGGTCTTCCCTAGGGGACTCTCACCATTATGTTAGAGCCACTATGGACTGGACTGTCACTATTATGTTAGATCCACTATGGACTGGACTCTTACTATTATGTTAAATCCACTATGGACTGGACTTTCACAATATTATGTTAGACCCACTCGACATCAGTCTCATCCGGTCTTCCCTAGGGGACTCTCACCATTATGTTAGAGCCACTATGGACTGGACTGTCACTATTATGTTAGATCCACTATGGACTGGACTCTTACTATTATGTTAAATCCACTATGGACTGGACTTTCACAATATTATGTTAGACCCACTCAACATCAGTCTCATCCGGTCTCCCCTAGGGGACTCTCACCATTATGTTAGAGCCACTATGGACTGGACTGTCACTATTATGTTAGATCCACTATGGACTGGACTCTTACTATTATGTTAAATCCACTATGGACTGGACTTTCACAATATTATGTTAGACCCACTCAACATCAGTCTCATCCGGTCTCCCCTAGGGGACTCTCACCATTATGTTAGAGCCACTATGGACTGGACTGTCACTATTATGTTAGATCCACTATGGACTGGACTCTCACAATATTATGTTAGATCCACTATGGACTGGACTCTCACTATTATGTTAGATCCACTATGGACTGGACTCTTACTATTATGTTTGATCCACTATGGAATGGACTCTCACTATTATGTTAGATCCACTATGGACTGGACTCTTACTATTATGTTTGATCCACTATGGAATGGACTCTCAATATTATGTTAGATCCACTATGGACTGGAGTCTCACTATTATTTTAGATCCACTATGGACTGGACTCTTACTATTATGTTAGATCCACTATGGAATGGACTCTCACTATTATGTTAGATCCACTATGGACTGGACTCTCACTATTATGTTAGATCCACTATGGACTGGACTGTCACTATTATGTTAGATCCACTATGGACTGGACTCTTACTATTATGTTAAATCCACTATGGACTGGACTTTCACAATATTATGTTAGACCCACTCGACATCAGTCTCATCCGGTTTCCCCTAGGGGACTCTCACCATTATGTTAGAGCCACTATGGATTAGACTGTCACTATTATGTTAGATCCACTATGGACTGGACTGGCACGATTATGTTAGATCCACTATGGACTGGACTCTCACAATATTATATCAGACCCACCCGACATCCATTACATCCGGTCTCCCTTAGAATGGGGTGGGGGTGGGGTTGGGGTGTCCACCCACATCTGCAGTCCTTTCCAAGGTTTCTCATAGTCATTCACATTGACGTCCCGCTGGGTTGTGACTTTTTCCTTGCCCTTTTGTGGGCAGTCGTTGTGGCTTGTGCAGCCCTTTGAGACACTCTAGGGCTATATAAACACACATTGATTGATTGATTGGAACATTACGATCAGCCGAGAGACAGTTCTTATCTGGAAACACTCTTAAGTCGGTTTGTTCGCTTGGTTCCAAAGGTAGAAAAAAACAGAAACTGTTGTTGTTGTGAGAAAGCGAGTCTAATGTTGTTACCGCAGGCTGGTTCCCATGCTGCCAGCTAATGTTGATGATGCTCCTCGCCACACCAACGCCGTCGCCTCTGATGGACTCCAAACAACTCCTTTCAGCACCGCTGACTCGCTCTTATCATAATTTGATTATTTTAATGATCTTGTTACCGAACCAGGGACATTGCACTTGTGTACACACTATGGACTGGACTCTCACTATTATGTTAGAGTCTAACATAATAGTGAGAGTCCAGTCCATAGTGGATCTAACATAATAGTGAGAGTCCAGTCCATAGTGGATCTAACATAATAGTGAGAGTCCAGTCCATAGTGGATCTAACATAATAGTGTGAGAGTCCAGTCCATAGTGGATCTAACATAATAGTGAGAGTCCAGTCCATAGTGGATCTAACATAATCGTGAGAGTCCAGTCCATAGTGGCTCTAACATAATAGTGAGAGTCCAGTCCATAGTGGATCCAACATAATAGTGAGAGTCCAGTCGAGAGTGGATAAAACATAATAGTGAGAGTCCAGTCCATAGTGGATCTAACATAATAGTGAGAGTCCAGTCCATAGTGGATCTAACATAATAGTGAGAGTCCAGTCCATAGTGGATCTAACATAATAGTGAGAGTCCAGTCCATAGTGGATCTAACATAATAGTGAGAGTCTAGTCCATAGTGGATCTAACATAATAGTGAGAGTCCAGTCCATAGTGGATCTAACATAATCGTGAGAGTCCAGTCCATAGTGGCTCCAACATAATAGTGAGAGTCCAGTCCATAGTGGATCCAACATAATAGTGAGAGTCTAGTCCATAGTGGATCTAACATAATAGTGAGAGTCCAGTCCATAGTGGATCCAACATAATAGTGAGAGTCTAGTCCATAGTGGATCCAACATAATAGCGAGAGTCCAGTCCATAGTGGATCCAACATAATAGTGAGAGTCCAGTCCATAGTGGATCTAACATAATAGTGAGAGTCCAGTCCATAGTGGATCTAACATAATAGTGAGAGTCCAGTCCATAGTGGATCTAACATAATAGTGTGAGAGTCCAGTCCATAGTGGATCTAACATAATAGTGAGAGTCCAGTCCATAGTGGATCTAACATAATAGTGAGAGTCTAGTCCATAGTGGATCTAACATAATAGTGACAGTCCATTCCATAGTGGATCTAACATAATCGTGAGAGTCCAGTCCATAGTGGATCCAACATAATAGCGAGAGTCCAGTCCATAGTGGATCAAACATAATAGTGAGAGTCCAGTCCATAGTGGATCCAACATAATAGTGAGAGTCCAGTCCATAGTGGATCTAACATAATAGTGTGAGAGTCCAGTCCATAGTGGATCTAACATAATAGTGAGAGTCCAGTCCATAGTGGATCTAACATAATAGTGAGAGTCCAGTCCATAGTGGATCTAACATAATAGTGAGAGTCCAGTCCATAGTGGATCTAACATAATAGTGTGAGAGTCCAGTCCATAGTGGATCTAACATAATAGTGAGAGTCCAGTCCATAGTGGATCTAACATAATCGTGAGAGTCCAGTCCATAGTGGCTCTAACATAATAGTGAGAGTCCAGTCCATAGTGGATCCAACATAATAGTGAGAGTCCAGTCGAGAGTGGATAAAACATAATAGTGAGAGTCCAGTCCATAGTGGATCTAACATAATAGTGAGAGTCCAGTCCATAGTGGATCTAACATAATAGTGAGAGTCCAGTCCATAGTGGATCTAACATAATAGTGAGAGTCCAGTCCATAGTGGATCTAACATAATAGTGAGAGTCTAGTCCATAGTGGATCTAACATAATAGTGAGAGTCCAGTCCATAGTGGATCTAACATAATCGTGAGAGTCCAGTCCATAGTGGCTCCAACATAATAGTGAGAGTCCAGTCCATAGTGGATCCAACATAATAGTGAGAGTCTAGTCCATAGTGGATCTAACATAATAGTGAGAGTCCAGTCCATAGTGGATCCAACATAATAGTGAGAGTCTAGTCCATAGTGGATCCAACATAATAGCGAGAGTCCAGTCCATAGTGGATCCAACATAATAGTGAGAGTCCAGTCCATAGTGGATCTAACATAATAGTGAGAGTCCAGTCCATAGTGGATCTAACATAATAGTGAGAGTCCAGTCCATAGTGGATCTAACATAATAGTGTGAGAGTCCAGTCCATAGTGGATCTAACATAATAGTGAGAGTCCAGTCCATAGTGGATCTAACATAATAGTGAGAGTCTAGTCCATAGTGGATCTAACATAATAGTGACAGTCCATTCCATAGTGGATCTAACATAATCGTGAGAGTCCAGTCCATAGTGGATCCAACATAATAGCGAGAGTCCAGTCCATAGTGGATCAAACATAATAGTGAGAGTCCAGTCCATAGTGGATCCAACATAATAGTGAGAGTCCAGTCCATAGTGGATCTAACATAATAGTGTGAGAGTCCAGTCCATAGTGGATCTAACATAATAGTGAGAGTCCAGTCCATAGTGGATCTAACATAATCGTGAGAGTCCAGTCCATAGTGGCTCTAACATAATAGTGAGAGTCCAGTCCATAGTGGATGCAACATAATAGTGAGAGTCCAGTCCATAGTGGATCTGACATAATCCTGAGAGTCCAGACCATAGTGGATCTAACATAACAGTGTGAGAGTCTCACTATTATGTTAGAGTCTAACATAATAGTGAGAGTCCAGTCCATAGTGGATCTAAGATAATAGTGAGAGTCCAGTCCATAGTGGCTCTAACAGTTTGAGGTACTATGGACTGGACTTTCACGATTATGTTAGATCCACTATGGACTGAACTCTCACTATTTTGTTAGATCCACTATGGACTGGACTCTCACTATTATGTCAGACCCACTATGGACTGGACTCTCACACTATTATGTCAGACCCACCCGACGTCCATTACATCCAGTCTCCCCCAAGGGGCGGCGACGGTCCTCTCCAAGGTTTCTCATAGTCATTCACATTGACGTCCCACTAGGTTTTGACTTTTTCCTTGCCCCTTTTGTGGGCTCTGAACCGAGGAAGTGGTTGTGGCTTGTGCAGCCATTTGAGACACTGGTGATTTAGGGCTATATAAACACACATTGATTGATTGATTGGAACATTACGATCAGCCGAGAGACAGTTCTTATCTGGAAACACTCTTAAGTCGGGCTGTTCGCTCGGTTCCAAAGGTAGAAAAAAACAGAAACTGTTGTTGTTGTGAGAAAGCGAGTCTAATGTTGTTACCGCAGGCTGGTTCCCATGCTGCCAGCTAATGTTGATGATGCTCCTCGCCACACCAACGCCGTCGCCTCTGATGGACTCCAAACAACTCCTTTCAGCACCGCTGACTCGCTCTTATCATAATTTGATTATTTTAATGATCTTGTTACCGAACCAGGGACATTGCACTTGTGTACACACTATGGACTGGACTCTCACTATTATGTTAGAGTCTAACATAATAGTGAGAGTCCAGTCCATAGTGGATCTAACATAATAGTGAGAGTCCAGTCCATAGTGGATCTAACATAATCGTGAGAGTCCAGTCCATAGTGGCTCTAACATAATAGTGAGAGTCCAGTCCATAGTGGCTCTAACATAATAGTGAGAGTCCAGTCCATAGTGGATCCAACATAATAGTGAGAGTCCAGTCGAGAGTGGATAAAACATAATAGTGAGAGTCCAGTCCATAGTGGATCGAACATAATAGTGAGAGTCCAGTCCATAGTGGATCTGACATAATCCTGAGAGTCCAGACCATAGTGGATCTAACATAACAGTGTGAGAGTCTCACTATTATGTTAGAGTCTAACATAATAGTGAGAGTCCAGTCCATAGTGGCTCTAACAGTTGGAGGTATTATGGACTGGACTTTCACGATTATGTTAGATCCACTATGGACTGAACTCTCACTATTTTGTTAGATCCACTATGGACTGGACTCTCACACTATTATGTCAGACCCACCCGACGTCCATTACATCCAGTCTCCCCCAAGGGGCGGCGACGGTCCTCTCCAAGGTTTCTCATAGTCATTCACATTGACGTCCCACTAGGTTTTGACTTTTTCCTTGCCCTTTTGTGGGCTCTGAACTCTGTTGTTGTTGTGAGAAAGCGAGTCTAATGTTGTTACCGCAGGCTGGTTCCCATGCTGCCAGCTAATGTTGATGATGCTCCTCGCCACACCAACGCCGTCGCCTCTGATGGACTCCAAACAACTCCTTTCAGCACCGCTGACTCGCTCTTATCATAATTTGATTATTTTAATGATCTTGTTACCGAACCAGGGACATTGCACTTGTGTACACACTATGGACTGGACTCTCACTATTATGTTAGAGTCTAACATAATAGTGAGAGTCCAGTCCATAGTGGATCTAACATGATAGTGAGAGTCCAGTCCATAGTGGCTGCGATGAGTGTGCGACTTGTCCAGGGTGTACGCAACCTTCCGCCCGGTTGTAGCTGAGATAGGCGCCAGCGCCCCCCGCAATCCTAAAAGGGAATAAGCGGTAGTAAATGGATGGATAGATGGACAGTCCATAGTGGATCTAACATAATAGTGAGAGTCCAGTCCATAGTGGATCTAACATAATAGTGAGAGTCCAGTCCATAGTGGATCTAACATAATAGTGTGAGAGTCCAGTCCATAGTGGATCTAACATAATAGTGAGAGTCCAGTCCATAGTGGATCTAACATAATAGTGAGAGTCCAGTCCATAGTGGATCTAACATAATAGTGTGAGAGTCCAGTCCATAGTGGATCTAACATAATAGTGAGAGTCCAGTCCATAGTGGATCTAACATAATCGTGAGAGTCCAGTCCATAGTGGCTCTAACATAATAGTGTGAGAGTCCAGTCCATAGTGGATCTAACATAATTGTGAGAGTCCATTCCATAGTGGCTCTAACATAATAGTGAGAGTCCAGTCCATAGTGGATCTAACATAATAGTGAGAGTCCAGTCGAGAGTGGATAAAACATAATAGTGAGAGTCCAGTCCATAGTGGATCTAACATAAGAGTGAGAGTCTAGTCCATAGTGGATCTAACATAATTGTGACAGTCCAGTCCATAGTGGATCTAACATAATCGTGAGAGTCCAGTCCATAGTGGATCCAACATAATAGTGGGAGTCCAGTCCATAGTGGCTCTAACATAATAGTGAGAGTCCAGTCCATAGTGGATCCAACATAATAGTGAGAGTCCAGTCGAGAGTGGATAAAACATAATAGTGAGAGTCCAGTCCATAGTGGATCTGACATAATAGTGACAGTCCAGACCATAGTGGATCTAACATAACAGTGTGAGAGTCTCACTATTATGTTAGAGTCTAACATAATAGTGAGAGTCCAGTCCATAGTGGCTCTAATAGTTGGAGGTATTATGGACTGGACTTTCACGATTATGTTAGATCCACTATGGACTGAACTCTCACTATTTTGTTAGATCCACTATGGACTGGACTCTCACTATTATGTCAGACCCACTATGGACTGAACTCTCACTATTTTGTTAGATCCACTATGGACTGGACTCTCACTATTATGTCAGACCCACTATGGACTGGACTCTCACTATTATGTCAGACCCACTATGGACTGGACTCTCACTATTATGTCGGACCCACTATGGACTGGACTCTCACACTATTATGTCAGACCCACCCGACGTCCATTACATCCAGTCTCCCCCAAGGGGCGGCGACGGTCCTCTCCAAGGTTTCTCATAGTCATTCACATTGACGTCCCACTAGGTTTTGACTTTTTCCTTGCCCTTTTGTGGGCTCTGAACTCTGTTGTTGTTGTGAGAAAGCGAGTCTAATGTTGTTACCGCAGGCTGGTTCCCATGCTGCCAGCTAATGTTGATGATGCTCCTCGCCACACCAACGCCGTCGCCTCTGATGGACTCCAAACAACTCCTTTCAGCACCGCTGACTCGCTCTTATCATAATTTGATTATTTTAATGATCTTGTTACCGAACCAGGGACATTGCACTTGTGTACGCCCGGAGGGGGAGCCAAAGCACGGTCGAGCGCGCTCTATGCATCCGACACGAAGCTGTGGGGAAATGTCCGAGGGTGACAATAATGTGTGTGCGTGCGTCGATGCGAGCATGCAAATGTGTTACGTGGCGGACAAACACAAACATTTGCAGAAGTATTAGCATAAAGTGTGTTATCATTCCCACACCACAGCCAGAGGCGTCTTGATTGTGGCCTTTTATCATCGCCCATTAAATTACCCGGATTAATTTAACGCATTTAGGGCGGTGTGTTCTTTTTTTTTCCCGAGCCGCGATTCTTTCCGTCTCTTCCTTAGCTATAATTGCGCTAAGTGGGTCATCTCCGTCTTGTCTCGCTTGCCTCACTTTTCCACATAGCATTAGCATTCTCAACTTCCCCAAACAAAGTTTTGGCCAAATCTAATGATTCACGTCATGATTCACCCCGGCGCTCGGTGGCTGAGAGCCTTGGGAAGTGGGCGGTTGACTCACACGGTGGAGGAGTGCGGAGAAAAAAAAACACGGCTGGAGGTTTTTAAAGTGTAGATTTTTGTTTTTGTTTTGTTCTCACACAGCTTTGTTTGGCTGTCTGACCAACGTTGATCATCGGAGCATCCGTGGCACGGTGTATTACCTGATTCTGATGACTTGCATTGATTGGAATCAGACAGTAATGATGATAACGCCCACATTTTCAAATTTATATTTATTTATTTATGAAAGAGACATTTTTGTAAACGAGTTAAATGTGTTTAATGATAATACAAGCATGTGTAACACATATAGATGTCTTTCTTTCACAAAGACAAGAATATAAGTTGGTGTATTACCTGATTCTGATGACTTGCATTGATTGGAATCAGACAGTAATGATGATAACGCCCACATTTTCAAATGGAGGAGAAAAAAAGTGGTCCTTTCTGTACAATACCACATGAAAGTGGTTGGTTTTTGGCATCTCATTCATCCAGCTTCCATACACTTTACAAGAAAAACATTGGCGGCAAATTCCGTAGCTTGCTTGATTGACATTCACGGCACCCGAGGGTCTTGTGAGATGACGCTGGCTGCTGCCAGTTCATTATTATGAAAAAATGACAGAGAGGAAGGCGAGAAACACTTTTTATTTCAACAGACTCTCGCGCCGTCCCTTCCGTCAAAACTCTAAAGGCCGACGGCACATTTCCTATCTTCACAATAAAAGCCCTGCTTCATGCTGCCTGCGCTAACAAAATAAGAGTCTCCGAAAGCTGGCTTTCCGAGACTCTGTATTTAGTTGCAAGACGGATCACTAGCGCCCTCTACCACCAGGAGGCGGGAGTCATTCAATGACTCATATTTGACACACGCAGCTACGGTATATTAAATGGGAACACTATCACAATTTCAAAAGGGTTAAAAACAATAAAAATGAGTTCCCAGTGGTTTATTGTATTTTTTGAAGTCTTTTTCAAAATTTTACCGGTCCCGGAATATACCTAAAAAAAAGCTATAAAGTGTTTTTTTTATTTAATATCTCGATATTTTTAGGCCATGTCGCGGTACACGATTCACCGTATTTCCTTAATTCAAAACCTCTTCTCACTCCGGCGTTTGCCAAAGGCATGCGGTAAATTTAGGCCTGCACTTATAAATTTGAGTGTGATGTAAGGATACCATCATGTTCATGTTTATTGTTCTTCGGTCAAAGGTCGACATCCATCCATCCATCCATCCATCCATTCATTTTCTACCGCTTATTCCCTTTCGGGGGTCACGGGGGGCGCTGGCGCCTATCTCAGCTACAATCGGGCACCCTGGACAAGTCACCACCTCATCACAGGGCCAACACAGATAGACAGACAACATTCACACACTAGGGACCATTTAGTGTTGCCAATCAACCTATCCCCAGGTGCATGTCTTTGGAAGTGGGAGGAAGCCGGAGTACCCGGAGGGAACCCACGCATTCACGGGGAGAACATGCAAACTCCACACAGAAAGATCCCGAGCCTGGATTTGAACTGGGCCGACACAATGTTTGTATGGAGGAAAAGCGGACGGGACGACAGGTTGTAGAGGACGTTGAATGCAGTGCCTAAAGGCACGTCCCCAATGATGTTGTTGGGTGGAAATCGAGAGAAATTCGGGCGAAAAAAAGGTCAACCAAAGAGCGAGATTCCTCTACAGAATCTCCTCTCTGGTCAACAAAAACACCTTGAGGATTCTAGCGGGAACTCTCATTCAACCCTTTTTCGATTACGCTTGCACCTCCTGGTACCCCAGCACCTCCAAAACCCTCAAATCTAGACTCCAAACATCCCAGAATAAGCTAGTCCGGTTACTTTTAGACCTCCACCCCAGATCACACCTCAATCCAACCCACTTCTCCAAAGTGGGCTGGCTCAGGGTGGAGGACAGAGTCAAACAACTTGCACTGAGCCTGGTCTATAAAATCCGCTACACCTCCCTGATACCGAAGTACATGTCAAACTACTTCCTTAACGTAAATGACCGCCATAACCACAACACCAGGGGGAGCTCCACAAACCACGTTAAACCCAGATTTCGATCTAACAAAGGTCTTAACTCATTCTCTTTCTATGCCACATCAATGTGGAATGCACTCCCAACAGGTATAAAAGTAAGTGCATCTCTATATTCCTTCAAAACTGCTCTAAAACAAAATAAGAGTCTCGGAAAGCTGGCGTGCACAAGTGATGTGCACGCCAGCTTTCTGAGGGATCGCTTGTGCACGCCAGTTTTCCGAGAGTCTGTATTTAGTTAGCGCAGGCAGCATGAAGCAGGGCTTTTATTGTGAAGATAGGAAATGTGCAGTCGGCCTTTAGAGTTTTGACGGAAGGGACGGCGCATTGTTTGGTCCGCACATTTTACCGGCGATGCAAACGCAGCTATTCATAGCCATGCTATTGACGCTATTCATAGCCATGCTATGGCTATGAATAGCGTCAATAGCTATTCGCTCAATAGCTTCAGTTTCTTCTTCAATACTTTCATACTCCAACCATCCGTTTCAATACATGCGTAATCTGTTGAATCGCTTAAGCCACTGAAATCCGAGTCTGAATCCGAGCTAATGTCGCTATATCTTGCTGTGGTATTCCCATTGTTTGTTTACATTGGCAGCACTGTGTGACGTCACAGGGAAATGGATAGTCGCATCGCAAATAGCGAAAATCAAGCACTTTATAGCTTTTTTTTTAGGTATATTCCGGGACCGGTAAAATTTTGAAAAAGACTTCAAAAAATACAATAAACCACTGGGAACTGATTTTTATTGTTTTTAACCCTTTTGAAATTGTGATAGTGTTCCCATTTAATATACCGTAGCTGCGTGTGTCAAATATGAGTCATTGAATGACTCCCGCCTCCTGGTGGTAGAGGGCGCTAGTGATCCGTCTTGCAACTAAATACAGAGTCTCGGAAAACTGGCGTGCACAAGCGATCCCTCAGAAAGCTGGCGTGCACATCACTTGTGCACGCCAGATTTCCGAGACTCTTATTTTGTTAGCGCAGGCAGCATGAAGCAGGGCTTTTATTGTGAAGATAGGAAATGTGCCGTCGGCCTTTAGAGTTTTGACGGAAGGGACGGCGCCAAAGTCTGTTGAAATAAAAAATGTTTCTCGCCTTCCTCTCTGTCATTTTTTCATAATAATGCGGCCAGCGTCATCTCACAAGACCCTCGGGTGCCGTGAATGTCAATCAAGCAAGCTACGGAATTTGCCGCCAATGTTTTTCTTGTAAAGTGTATGGAAGCTGGATGAATTAGATGCCAAAAACCAACCACTTTCATGTGGTATTGTACAGAAAGGACCACTTTTTTTCTCCTCCATTTGAAAATGTGGGCGTTATCATCATTACTGTCTGATTCCAATCAATGCAAGTCATCAGAATCAGGTAATACACCAACTTATATTCTTGTCTTTGTGAAAGAAAGACATCTATATGTGTTACACATGCTTGTATTATCATTAAACACATTTAACTTGTTTACAAAAATGTCTCTTTCATAAATAAATAAATATAAATGATAGATATAAATGAGGTAGATCCCCTCGAGTTGGTCAATTGAAAAGTAGCTGGCCTGCAGAAAAAGTGTGGGCACCCCTGGCATGGAGCAACAAAACCGTGTCTGATGTTTAATGACTGGAGGAAGCAACTAGTTGTTATGGGAACAGGAGGCGGCCTCAATTGTCACCTTCAAGCAACTTTGGCAGCATTTTCACAGCACATCCAGAGAATGTTACATTTAATTTGATTTCTTTTAGCACCCTAACAGTTGGACACGCTTCTTATATCACGGAAGTTACACTTGTGAGGAAGCCTCGGCGACTCCCTCAGAAACCTCGCAGAGGAAACATGGCTGTTGATTCATTAGACAGCTCATTAACACATTTTTTTTTAAATAGTGTCTAATTGATGGATGTTTGCTTGGGGGTGTGGTGGCCCTCACAGACCCTGGGGAGAGGCCTGTTAACAACACTTGGGGTGTTGATATTGTGCTGCACAGATGCCCACATTTTTTTTTTTTGAGGAAACATAACTTGAATTTGCATTAATTAAGCATTTGTGTTGGGCAAATCATTTCTGTTGTAACTGTCGGAATAATTGTATATCAATCAATCAATCAATCAATGTTTATTTGTATACCCCTTACTCACAAAAGTCTCAAAGGACTGCACAAATCATTACGACTACAACATCCTCGGAAGAACCCACAAAAGGGCAAGGAAAACTCACACCCAGTGGGCAGGGAGAATTCACATCCAGTGGGACGCCAGTGACAATGCTGACTATGAGAAACCTTGGAGAGGACCTCAGATGTGGGCAACCCCCCCCCTCTAGGGGACCGAAAGCAATGGATGTCGAGGTGGGGGAGGCATGGTCGGCGAGCCTGCTGCAGGAATGGGGCGTGTAAAGACCGGCCACGAAGCACAGTTAGCAGGTGATTGGATTACCCAGCTGGGACTTATTGTCAAATTACCTGCCATTCTTATCAGCAGCAGCCGGTTTCGAGACACACGGATGGAGTTGGAGTTTGAGCCAGACGCTCCACACGCGCCCGAGACCACACCAACGTAGAGAGACAGGACTGAAAAGTTCAATCAATTGATGTTTATTTATATAGCCCTAAATCACAAATGTCTCAAAGGACTGTACAAATCACGACTACGACATTCTCGGAAGAACCCATATAAGGGCAAGGAAAACTCACATCCAGTGGGACGCCAGTGACAATGATGACTATGAGAAACCTTGGAGAGGACCTCAAATGTGGGCAACCCCCCCCTCTAGGGGACCGAAAGCAATGGATGTCGAGCGGGTCTAACATGATACTGTGAAAGTTCAATCCATAGTGGCTCCAAGACAGCAGCGAGAGTCCCGTCCACAGGAAACCATCTCAAGCGGAGGCGGATCAGCAGCGTAGACATGTCCCCAACCGATACACAGGCGAGCGGTCCATCCTGGGTCCCGACGAGCGGTCCATCCTGGGTCTCGACTCTGGACAGCCAGTACTTCATCCATGGTCATCGGACCATGGATGAAGTTATCACAAAACTTTGTGTTGCCATGGGTTCCCGGCGAGAAGACAAAAGCTATCTTTGATCCTACCAAGAAGAAGGCTTGTAAAACTCCATTGTGTAGGATGGGAAGCAACAAATAGACTCCCTTTTTAGACCAGTTGATCTGCCGTTTCTTTTCTTTTTCTCCTATGTCCCACTCTCCCTTGTGGAGGGGGTCCGGTCCGATCCGGTGGCCATGTACTGCTCGCCTGTGTATCGGCTGGGGACATCTCTGCGCTGCTGATCCGCCTCCGCTTGGGATGGTTTCCTGCTGGCTCCGCTGTGAACGGGACTCTCGCTGCTGTGTCGGATCCGCTTTGGACTGGACTCTCGCGACTGTGTTGGATCCATTGTGGATTGAACTTTCACAGTATCATGTTAGACCCGCTCGACATCCATTGCTTTCCTCCTCTCCAAGGTTCTCATAGTCATCATTGTCACCGACGTCCCACTGGGTGTGAGTTTTCCTCGCCCTTATGTGGGCCTACCGAGGATGTCGTAGTGGTTTGTGCAGCCCTTTGAGACACTAGTGATTTTGGGGATATATAAGTAAACATTGATTGATTGATTGAAGAAGGAGTTCTGTTTCTTTGATGTATTGTAATCAACAGAAATATATTGTCTTGGACTACAGAGCGGAGAGGAAGCAGGGCCTGAACCTCAAGGCGAACTTTTCTTTGAACTGTTGTAATCAAAGGCGATGGCTGTTTACGACCTCTGTCCCTTAGAAAAAGCTGTTGCAATGTAATCAGGGAAAGTACATATAAAAGAGGTGGTGTCCTGTCCCCTTAGCAGAAAAACAGCCCCAAAGCATGATGTTTCCACCCCCATGCTTCACAGTATGTTTATTGTTTTGCCGTTTATATGTGTTTGTTCATGTTTAGTTCTGGACTCTGCCGATTCGTTGTGTTTGAGCACTTCCCCGTTTAGTGACCATGGCAACGTAGTGTGCTCCTCCTCACGGGCTTCTGTCACACACCTGTTTTTGATTATTATTTGTGTATTTAAGCCCACCTGATTCCTCAGTTCGTCCCCGGCTCATTGTTTGCTTTATGCAACACGACACGTATGAATTCTCGGCTTATCCCTGCTTTTGTTGTGCTAAGTTCCGTCTTAGCTTGGCGTCACCTTTTGGACTTTCTGTATCATGCTAAGTTTAGCTTTAGCTTCCCGTGTGTAGTCACGTGCTTTATTTTCCATTTTGTACCAGTGTTCTTTTGTTTAATTATATTAAAATCAGTTTCTTGCCTGCATTCCTGCTGACTGGTCGTTGTGCATCCACGAAGTGGCAACTCCGCGCGACAAGTGCGCCGCGTACTCGTGACACAGTAGGTATGGTGTTCTTGGCATGCAACTCAGTATTCTTCTTCCTCCAAACACGACGAGTTGAGTTTATACCAAAAAGTTCTATTTTGGTTTCATCTGACCACATGACATTCTCCCAATCCTCTGCTGTATCATCCATGTATCCATTTTTGGTATAAACTCAACTCGTCGTGTTTGGAGGAAGAAGAATACTGAGTTGCATCCCAAGAACACCATACCTACTGTGAAGCATGGGGGTGGAAACATCATGATTTGGGGATGTTTTTCTGCTAAGGGGACAGGACGATTGATCCGTGTTAAGGAAAGAATGAATGGGGCCATGTATCGTGAGATTTTGAGGCAAAACCTCCTTCCATCAGTGAGAGCTTTGAATGGTTGACCAAATACTTATTTTCCACCATAATTTACAAATAAATTCTTTAAAATTCCTGGATTTTTTTTTCACATTCTGTCTCTCACAGTTGAAGTGTACCTATGATGAAAATTACAGACCTCTGTCATCATTTTAAGTGGGAGAACTTGCACAATTGGTGGCTGACTAAATACTTTTTTGCCCCACTGTATGTATATATATATATATATATATATATATATATATATATGTATATATATATACATATATACACACAGCCCGGCCCCCGGCCAAATTGTTCTAACCGAATGCGGCCCCCGAGTCAAAAAGTTTGGGGACCCCTGGTGTAGACTATGGACAAGGCAAAACTCACGTTCATGCACAGAAAAAAGTGACTTTTTGGTGCTGTAAACTCTGTTAGAGTAACTGTCATAATTTATACCTAGCATTTTTAACATTCATTAAGGACTATCAATCAATCAATCAATGTTTACTTATATAGCCCTAAATCACTAGTGTCTCAAAGGGCTGCACAAACCACTACGACTTCCTCGGTAGGCCCACATAAGGGCAAGGAAAACTCACACCCAGTGGGACGTCGGTGACAATGATGACTATGAGAACCTTGGAGAGGAGGAAAGCAATGGATGTCGAGCGGGTCTAACATGATACTGTAAAAGTTCAATCCATAATGGATCCAACACAGTCGCGAGAGTCCAGTCCAAAGCGGATCCGACACAGCAGCGAGAGTCCCGTTCACAGCGGAGCCAGCAGGAAACCATCCCAAGCGGATCTGGATCAGCAGCGCAGAGATGTCCCCAGCCGATACACAGGCAAGCAGTACATGGCAACCGGATCGGACCGGACCCCCTCCACAAGGGAGAGTGGGACATAGACGAAAAAGAAAAGAAACGGCAGATCAACTGGTCTAAAAAGGGAGTCTATTTAAAGGCTAGAGTATACAGATGAGTTTTAAGGTGAGACTTAAATGCTTCTACTGAGGTATGGACTAGAGTTTCTTAAGTAAAATGAAACATTTTATTAACGTAATACATGAATTATGGGGGAAGAGTATGTTTTACTTATGTTTCCTCATACTATTTAAATGTTTAATAGTTGTACGTACATAAACCTAAAAATATTACATAAACTTTACGCTGAAAATCTAGTGTTTTGTAACGCTTGCACAACGACGCATGAGCAAGGCACAACAGGTTCTGGCCGACTGGCTCTGCTCCGGCCTTTAGAATCACTTCACAGAGCACTGCAAGGTGGCATTATGGGTAATTCTTATCTTGCGTTAATAATGTGTTACAGAGTCGATGTTGTCCAGAAATGTGTTTGGTGTGGGTTCACAGAGTGTGGCGCATATTTGTAAGAATGTTAAAGTTGCTTATATCACAACCGTCAGTGTGAAAGGTATGGCTTTGATTTTTAAAATCAATAAAGTACTATCCATCCATCTATCTATCTATCTATCTATCTATCTATCTATCTATCTATCTATCTATCTATCTATCTATCTATATATCTATCTATCTATCTATCTATCTATCTATCTATCTATCTAGGCGCATGGGTGAGAAGAGGTTTTAAAATTATTTGCGCCCCGGTGGCTTTTCAAGGAAATACGGTATATAAAATTTACTTAAAGTTTTGAGTAAAATGATGTCCCTGCCGATGAAAAACAAGTAGACTTTACCTAATTCGTTTAAATGAATATAACTTAAAACTTGGATGTAATTAAGTAACTGTTACTTAATATTTTCACAACTGTTATGTTATATGGTAAGTAGAATTTACTTGATACTGGCAAGTGAGTGTTACTTGATATTGCAGCGTAAAATTGTACTTAATTGATTTTTTCAAGTAAATCTTGTGAGTTATTTTTTTCAGTATGTTCACTATTTTTTTTAAGGACAAACTTGCAATAAGAAACATATGTTTAATATACCGTAAGATTTTTTTGTTAAATAATGTGGAGGTCTGTTGCTTCCGGGTTCTCTGAACCACCAAGGACTGACATGACAGGCTTCTTCCAAATTCAACAATGTTTATTTTACATTAAATGATTGTCGTGCTTTTCAGCAATTGTCCTTTGTTGTGCTTTTCAGCAAATCGTCTTTCGTCAGTCTCGTTCTCGTGCTCCACCAACCATCTCTGCTTCCCGACTGCTGCCTTAAACAGAGCGACAGGTGATTAGACAAACTCTTTCAGTTGTGTCATCCACTCACCTGCCGCCAATCTCGAAGCCGGTCCTGCCACACCCTGCTTCGCTGCATGTCCGCAGGCCACGCCCATCGCAAATGTCTTTTTTTGTGGTCCTCTTCATTCAGAAAAGTATCAAAAAGTATAGAAATTCTGGTACCATATATATATATATATATATATATATATATATATATATATATATATATATATATATATATATACACACAGCCCGGCCCCAGGCCAAATTGTTCCAACTCAATGCGGCCCCCGGGTCAAAAAGTTTGGGGACCCCTGGTGTAGACTATGGACAAGGCAAAACTCACGTTCATGTTCACTATTTTTTATAAGGACAAACTTGCAATAAGAAACATAGGTTTAATCTACCGTAAGATTTTTTTGTTAAATAATGTTGTGAAGGTCTGTTGCTTCCGGGTTCTCCGAACCACCAAGGACTGACATGACAGGCTTCTTCCAAGTTCAACAATGTTTATTTTACATTAAATGATTGTCGTGCTTTTCAGCAATTGTCCTTTGTTGTGCTTTTCAGCAATTGTCCTTTGTTGTGCTTTTCAGCAATCGTCCTTCGTCAGTCTCGTTCTCGTGCTCCACCAACCATCTCTGCTTCCCGACTGCTGCCTTAAACAGAGCGACAGGTGATTAGACAAACTCTTTCAGTTGTGTCATCCACTCACCTGCCGCCAATCTCGAAGCCGGTCCTGCCACACCCTGCTTCGCTGCATGTCCGCAGGCCACGCCCATCGCAAATGTCTTTTTTTGTCTTTTATATTATTTAATTTCCATTTATGGCAATGTGGCGAATCCTATTTCAGATACACAAAACTATCAAATATACACAAAAGAATAAAGCCACAGTAGTAGAATAAATGAACAACTGTTGTGTGTCTGTTCAGGGAATCATTTTCTGAGAAGTAAACTGTTTCATTTTTGCAAAGTGGTCAATCACTCTGGACAGACATGGAAATATTACAGTAACTGTTATACAGTTGACCAGTGGTTCCCAACTGCTGGCTCCTGACATAAAAGTGGATTGTGTGTCATTTTCAGTCACATGTGTGCATGAAAAAAAAAGTTTAGGGAGAAAAAAATCAAATTGTGGCAACAAAACCAGATTATTTTAGCCTTTTTTCTAGTGACTATTAGTGAGTATTTTAGCAAAAGGCAAAGCGACTAACAAGTTGGAGGAGGACTCAGGACAGACATGGAAATATATTTATGTCCCACTCTCCCTTGTGGAGGGGGTCCGGTCCGATCCGGTGGCCATGTACTGCTTGCCTGTGTATCGGCGCTGCTGATCCGCCTCCGCTTGGGATGGTTTCCTGCTGGCTCCGCTGTGAACGGGACTCTCGCTGCTGTGTTGGATCCGCTTTGGACTGGACTCTCGCGACTGTGTTGGATCCATTATGGATTGAACTTTCACAGTCTCATGTTAGACCCGCTCGACATCCATTGCTTTCCTCCTCTCCAAGGTTCTCATAGTCATCATTGTCACCGACGTCCCACTGGGTGTGAGTTTTCCTTGCCCTTATGTGGGCCTACCGAGGATGTCGTAGTGGTTTGTGCAGCCCTTTGAGACACTAGTTATTTAGAGCTATATAAGTAAACATTGATTGATTGATTGATAATTGGGAACAGGTGGGTGCCATGATTGGGTATAAAAGCAGCTTCCATGAAATGCTAAGTAATTCCCAAACAAGGATGGGGCGAGGGTCACCAATTTGTAAGCAAATTATTGAACAGTTTTAGAACAACATTTCTCAACGAGCTATTGCAAGGAATTTAGGGATTTTACCATCTACGGTCCGTAAAATCATCAAAAGGTTCAGAGAATTCCGGAGAAATCACTGCACGTAAGCGATGGTATTACGGACTTTTGATCCCTCAGGTGGCACTGCATCAAAAACAGACATCAGTTTGTAAACGATATCACCACATGGGCTCAGGAACACGTCATAAAACCACTGTTCTGCTAAACTGGGATGGTTTCCTGCTGGCTCCGCTGTGAACGGGACTCTCGCTGCTGTGTTGGATCCGCTTTGGACTGGACTCTCGCGACTGTGTTGGATCCATTATGGATTGAACTTTCACAGTCTCATGTTAGACCCGCTCGACATCCATTGCTTTCCTCCTCTCCAAGGTTCTCATAGTCATCATTGTCACCGACGTCCCACTGGGTGTGAGTTTTCCTTGCCCTTATGTGGGCCTACCGAGGATGTCGTAGTGGTTTGTGCAGCCCTTTGAGACACTAGTGATTTAGGGCTATATAAGTAAACATTGATTGATTGATTGATTGATAAAAAAAAATCTAAATGGGGCAACAAAACCCGATATTTTCAGCCATCTTTCTGAAAACAAATACAGAAATGTTACTATTTGTTCTGGAAACAAAACCAGATGCTTTAGCTGTAGCCATTTTTTCTGGTGACAAAACAAGATTATTTTAGTCAAAGTCACAGCGATTAACAAGACAAGTCTACTGTGCTATTTTTCTGTGAAATAAACTTGAATGATTTAAAAATGTGGCTCACGACTTGATGATATGGGAAAATGTTTTTCTTCCTGAAGATAAAACCATTTGAGAAGCACTCAACTCACACATGCTGACTCCAAATCATCATTGATGCAGAAGCAGCAGACAATAACCAACATGATGTTTCATGTTCATTGGAAATTCCCCCGACAGCTCGTACAGCAAATGAATATGTTTGTCTTCATACAAGGAAGAACGTTAGCTAACTTAGCATCAACATAAGACAATGATGTTGCCTAGCTAGCGAGGACTTCACTTACATCTCTCATTCCTGCTGCTTCTTCTCTGCTGCGGGCCAATAACTTTCTTAAATCCATCTAGGAGTTACAGTTTCAGTCAAATCAAAATCAAAATAATGTAATTAACAAATTGTTGTTGGCTAACGTTACCTACCTCAGCAGTGATTCGCATCGCCTCTCTCTCTCTCTCTCTCTCGCTCAATCAAGTCTCGATCCACACGTGAATAAATTACCATATTAATTAGCCATGTGCTCATTGTTACGTGGAGTGAATACAGTAGCAATCAATGACCATACTAAGTAGTATGTGCGCTGTTGTCTATGTTATGTAGACTTAAAACTCTGAAGCGTTTTTTTTTTTTTATGGGGACGGCGTGGCGCAGTGGGAGAGTGGCCGTGCGCTACCCGAGGGTCACTGGTTCAAATCCCACCTAGTACTAACCTCGTCACGTTCGTTGTGTCCTGAGCAAGACACTTCACCCTTGCTCCTGATGGGTGCTGGTTGGCGCCTTGCATGGCAGCTCCCTCTATCAGTGTGTGAATGTGTGTGTGAATGTGGAAGTAGTGTCAAAGCGCTTTGAGTACCTTGAAGGTAGAAAAGCGCTATACAAGTACAACCCATTTATCATTTATCATTTATCGGTGAAATTTCTACCGGGGCACTGCAGATCAACAGTGGGGCACGTGCCCCAGTGAAATATGTCTGGCGACGCCCCTGGTGGGCTTCACGGTGGCAGAGGGGTTAGTGCGTCTGCCTCACAATACGAAGGTCCTGCAGTCCTGGGTTCAAATCCAGGCTCGGGATCTTTCTGTGTGGAGTTTGCATGTTCTCCCCGTGACTGCGTGGGTTCCCTCCGGGTACTCCGGCTTCCTCCCACTTCCAAAGACATGCACCTGGGGATAGGTTGATTGGCAACACTAAATGGTCCCTAGTGTGTGAATGTTGTCTGTCTATCTGTGTTGGCCCTGCGATGAGGTGGCGACTTGTCCAGGGTGTACCCTGCCTTCCGCCCGATTGTAGCTGATATAGGCGCCAGCGCCCCCCGCGACCCCAAAAGGGAATAAGCGGTAGAAAATGGATGGATGGATGGACGCCCCTGGTCCTGCCACACCCTGCTTCGCTGCATGTCCGCAGGCCACGCCCGTCGCAAATGTCTTTTTTTGTGGTCCTCTTTATTCAGAAAAGTATCAAAAAGTATAGAAATTCTGGTACCAAAATATTGGTATCGGGACAACACTAGTCACCAAGTTTAAGTGCAAAATGCCTTTTTTAATGTCATAAACAGCAACAGGAACACTCTGCAAAATCAAATTAAACATCTAATTGACACGCAGCACTCAGTGCTTGACCTCTCTTTAGAAACATGGCGTTCTACTTCATTTTAGCAATTTTCCAGCAAATATTAATGATGAAAGGATTGCCGCTTGTCAAATTGGTTTAATTAAGGTAGCACTAAGGATGAAAGGAAGTCACATTATAAGACCGGGAACATAAGGCACGATTAATGCAGGAAAGTTGATGAAAAGTGTGCGAGCGCCGCATGACTTTTTTTTTTCCCCCACACCTGCCTCCTCCTATTTTTGTGCTTGTTTTTGCAGTCGGCGTGCTCCGCTGTCATTTTGCGAGGCGCGCTCACCTGTGAATAATGCATGAGGAGCGGCGCTTATGATTACAGCGCTTAAAAAGTAATGAGGCGTCGCCGTAATAAAAGGTTGTCTGCTGTTGTTTCACCAAGTGTCTCGCGCCTGCCATCGCCGGCCCCGGGTTCACACGAAAACACATCCTCGCCGACGGAGCCGACGCGTTTAGAGAGAGACAACAAGAAAACAAAACCGGGCCTGTGGAGCAGGCGCCGCTGAAACCCCCCCCCCCCCCCCCGCCCCACCCTCCTCCAGCACAGCGCCATGATCTATCCCAGGCTACGAGCTGTCACTGGGGGCTTTTCATGTCTGAGCTGGGGAAAGATCAGTAGACTCCCCGTCTGAGCTCGGAGCCCTTTGATAATCGATGGAGCTT
Source organism: Nerophis ophidion (assembly GCF_033978795.1). Classification (NCBI taxonomy): domain Eukaryota; kingdom Metazoa; phylum Chordata; class Actinopteri; order Syngnathiformes; family Syngnathidae; genus Nerophis; species Nerophis ophidion. The sequence continues at coordinate 4,552,567 of NC_084615.1, forward strand.
ACAGTGGCGCTTTGGAACCACGGCGAACGTTCACGGCCCAATTAAATTGCACCGTTGTCCTCTCTTGTTTGTACCCCCGGATTGCGGCGGCTATTTCCTGTTTGGCTTAAAATAAGGCCTGGCGCTTTGTGAGTGTGTCAAGAGTTGACAGCACGGAGATGCGGCGGCGTCGCAAAGCTCCTCCGATTTTGAGTCGCGGCACAATGTGTGTTTTCCGCTCAGCTCGCTGTTGTTTTCGGCGTTCGTCGGAAGAGACGCACAAGGCTGACAACATTTTTACATAACTGACGTTTGCAACCGTCAACGTGCTTTGACCTCAGCGGAAAGTCAATCAAAAGTATTAGGGCCTGATCCAACAAAAATTTGCACGTGCTAAAACACGTGGAAACTTAATTGGCCACCTGCCTTGACTCACATATTGTTGTGTACTAGGAGGAGTAGACGGCACAGACCATAAGGGGGCATAGTTAAACTCTATGATGTATTATATATAGTTGCTTTATTACCCCGATCATGGGTAATATATATATAATAATTGTTAAAAATTGTTATATGTAATACCAAACAAGAATAATATTGAACTAAGGAAAAAGTAACAGTTCAATTAAATGTAGAACAGAGGAACCCAAGGATGCAGATGGATTGTGAGTAAAACAGTTCTTTACTTAACAAAAAATCACTCACAACAATGATCCAAAATAGGAGATAACAAACAGCGACGGTCCGAAAAAGAGAATACAAAAAGAGCACCATCAAAAAAAGAACAAAAGCTAATATGCAAAACTAACTAAACTTGGGTCGGAGTTGCAAGACGTGCAAACTACCATAGTCCATACCAAGCTGGATGGCACTGGAAATAGCCAAGAAGTTAAAGTTAAAGTACCAATGATTGTCACACACACACTAGGTGTGGCAAAATTATTCTCTGGGCCTGATCCAACAAAAATTTGCACGTGCTAAAACACGTGGAAACTTAATTGGCCACCTGCCTTGACTCACATATTGTTGTGTACTAGGAGGAGTAGACGGCACAGACCATAAGGGGGCATAGTTAAACTCTATGATTTATTATATATAGCTGCTTTAATACCCGATCATGGGTAATATATATAATAATATTGTATATATATATATATATATATATATATATGTAGGCGTGGGAAAAATCACAAGACTACTTCATCTCTACAGAACTGTTTCATGAGGGGTTCCCTCAATCATCAGGAGATTTTTGGTGCGCTCTACCACGGTATCGAGCACTATTCTCTGGATAATCCAATCAAGACGTGTATATATATATATATATATATATATATATATATATATATATATATATATATATATTAGGGGTGTGGGAAAAAATCGATTCGAATACGAATCGAATCGTTTAAGTTGTGAATCGATTCTCATTTTTAAAAAATCGATTTTTATTGTTTTTACATTTTTTATTATTCTTATTTTTTTTTAATCAATCCAACAAACCACTACACAGCAATACCATAACAATGCAAACCAATTCCAAAACCAAACCTGACCCAGCAAAACTCAGAACTGCAATAAACGGAGCAATTAAAAGGAGACACAAACACGACACAGAACAAAACAAAAGTAGTGAAACAAAAATGAATATTATCAACAACAGTATCAATATTAGTTATAATTTCAGCATAGCAGTGATTAAAAATCCCTCATTGACATTATCATTAGACATTTATAAAAATAATAAAAAAGAACAATAGTGTCACAGTGGCTTACACTTGCATGGCATCTCATAAGCTGGACAACACACTGTGTCCAATGTTTTCACAAAGATAAAATAAGTCGTATTTTTGGTTTGTTTAATAGTTAAAAAACTAATTTACATTATTGCAATCAGTTGATAAAACATTGTCCTTTACAATTATAAAAGCTTTTTTTTTTTTAAATGTACTACTCTGCTAGCATGTCAGTAAACTGGGGTAGATCCTGCTGAAAGCCTATGTATTGAATTAATACAAAATCGTTTTGAATCGGATAAATATCGTATTTGAATCGAGAATCGAATCGAATCGAAAAAAATCGATATATTATCAAATCGCGACCCCAAGAATCGATATTGAATCGAATTGTGGGACACCCAAAGATTCACAGTCCTAATATATATATATTAGGGTTGGGCAAATTAATGCGTTAATTATGAGTTAACTCATCAATCTATTAACGCCGACAATTATTTTATCGTACATTTGCGTATGTTGTTTACATGCTTTTATTTTGTTAACGCCTTTTCTTAAAAAGATGGCGTCGCCCGGCGTGGAGGGGCTCTTGGTAAAGATGGAACATTTGGCAAAAATACCGGACAATTCTGAAAATTTCCTGGCTGGCTTACAGCGTGGTCACTCCGGGATCACTTACGACCGGCTAGCTAGCATGGGAATACTTTGCCGGCTACATCCAGCGGCCTGTGAAGCAGCGGAGTATATGTGTTGTCTGTCTATTTATGAATAATGCAGACCAGGAGTGTTGGCTGAGTTCTTAACGTTTGCTTTCAGAGCGTGCATATCACAACATACAAGATGTCGTCATGGCGACACAACCTATACCGGGCTACCGCGCATGCTCCTCACTCTTGTTGCATGCTGGGTAGGGTAGTTCTTTTTTCCCCTGGCTCATAACATCACAATATAGTACCATGTATATGATGCCTTCAGTTTATCAAAGCACCAAGCAAACAATCGGAAAATTCCCATCATATCAATTCCTAGATATGGTCATAATTATTTTAAGTGCACTACGCAGAATAAACACAACATTATTAATATTGCTACTACGGATAATTGGATCAAAAATTCCCTAAAACAGCCCACTACCTATAATATAGGTTTTTTAAACATAAGATCCCTGATAAAAAAAAATGTTTCTGCTGTTACCTCAGAAATTGCCTGTTCAGATGTTATGATTGTGGCTCAGAGATTTGTATGTAGATTATATTTATTTTCCATAACAAACAGGATGACTTAAATACCCTGGCAGTGGCAATAAGCTTAAATGTTTGTATTTACATTTTTGGAGTTGATTTTCATAAAATATGGTATTTAACTGCTACTGTTTAACAAGGACTGATTTAAATTGTGTTTGCACAACAAATGTTTTGGCGCTTTTGTTCATGTGGGAGAATATTCCAATAAAGGTGCACTACACACTACTTTTGAATTCATTATTGGGCTTTGCGTATACAATGCAGTTAATCGCGATTAATCGGAGAAATAGTGCGATTAACTTCGATTAAATTTTTTAATCGTTGCCCAGCCCTAATATATATATATATATATATATACATACCGTATTTTTTGGACTAGAGTCGCAGTTTGTAAGGGGCGCCGGAAGTTGGCAGACCCGTCAGCGATGCTGTTCTGTCTCCCTGTAATGTTTGTCTGATCTTGAATGGGATTGTGCTGAACATTTTTATTTCCCTTTGGGGATTAATAAAGTACGTCTGATTCTGATTCTGTCTGATTTTTATAGTTTGGCCGGGGGTGTGACTTGTACTCAGGAGCGACTTATGTGGGAAATTATTAACACATTACTGTAAAATATTAATAATAATATTATTTAGCTCATTCACGTAAGAGACTAGACGTATAATATTTCATGGGATTTAGCAATTAGGAGTGACAGATTGTTTGGTAAACGTATAGAATGTTCAATATGTTCTAGTTATTTGAATAACTCTTTTCATAATATGTTAGGTTAACATAGCAGTTGGTTATTTATGCCTCATATAACGTTAGACCTTGGCGAGAATGAGGACTCAGGTGCAGAAGGGGGACAATTGACACAGGCTTTATTTAACAGTTTTCTTTGAAATCTCTTTGAACAGAGTGATTAAAGCAAAGCGGCTATGGAATCTATGATAACAGACATACAGGCAAAACGCAATAAACAGAAAATCACTCCATAGGGAGGAAAAAGGCAATAGCAAAATAACACACAAATCTTCTAACAAAAAAACAACAATCTATGATTAGCTAAAAAAAAGGTAAATCCCTCACGCAGAGGAGACAAGAAACTTTGAACAGAAAGTGTGCTATAAAAAGCTGAGAAAACTACAAGAGGAGGGGAAAAAAGAAGGCAAAGCACTGAAATTAGACACAAAATTATCGACCAAAAACTTTAACAAACAAAATCACTATTTCTCAGAGGAAACAAAGAAATCAATAAATAAGGCAAGGCAATACTTAGCAAAACTTGGTTCAAGGCTGTGGACAAGGCTGTGGACAAGGCTGTGGACAAGGCTGTGGACAAGGCTGTGGACAAGGCTGTGGACAAGGCTGTAGACAAGGCTGTAGACAAGGCTGTGGACAAGGCTGTGGACAAGGCTGCGGACAAGGCTGTGGACAAGGCTGTGGTCAAGGCTGCGGACAAGGCTGTGGACAAGGCTGTGGACAAGGCTGTGGACAAGGCTGTGGACAAGGCTGTGGAAAAGGCTGTGGAAAAGGCTGTGGACAAGGCTGTAGACAAGGCTGTGGACAAGGCTGTGGACAAGGCTGTGGACAAGGCTGTGGACAAGGCTGTAGACAAGGCTGTTGACAAGGCTGTGGACAAGGCTGTGGACAAGGCTGTGGACAAGGCTGCGGACAAGGCTGTAGACAAGGCTGTGGACAAGGCTGTGGACAAGGCTGTGGACAAGGCTGTGGACAAGGCTGTGGACAAGGCTGTGGACAAGGCTGTGGACAAGGCTGCGGACAAGGCTGCGGACAAGGCTGTGGACAAGGCTGTAGACAAGGCTGTGGACAAGGCTGTGGACAAGGCTGTAGACAAGGCTGTAGACAAGGCTGTGGACAAGGCTGTGGACAAGGCTGTAGACAAGGCTGTAGACAAGGCTGTAGACAAGGCTGTGGATAAGGCTGTAGACAAGGCTGTAGACAAGGCTGTAGACAAGGCTGTGGACAAGGCTGTGGACAAGGCTGTAGACAAGGCTGTGGACAAGGCTGCGGACAAGGCTGCGGACAAGGCTGCGGACAAGGCTGCGGACAAGGCTGCGGACAAGGCTGCGGACAAGGCTGCGGACAAGGCTGCGGACAAGGATGTGGACAAGGCTGTGGACAAGGCTGTGGACAAGGCTGCGGACAAGGCTGTGGACAAGGCTGTGGACAAGACTGTAGACAAGGCTGTGGACAAGGCTGTAGACAAGGCTGTGGACAAGGCTGTAGACAAGGCTGTGGACAAGGCTGTAGACAAGGCTGTAGACAAGGCTGTAGACAAGGCTATGGACAAGGCTGTGGACAAGGCTGTGGACAAGGCTGTGGACAAGGCTGTAGACAAGGCTGTGGACAAGGCTGTGGACAAGGCTGTGGACAAGGCTGTGGACAAGGCTGTGGACAAGGCTGTGGACAAGGCTTGGAGGCACGTAGCGAGACGATATACTCTGGCACAAGACCAGAGGAAGACCAGACATTTATACACAAGAGGGAGGCTGACACAGGTGGGCACAATCAGGCAATCGGGAGAGACATCAGACCAGTGAAACAGGAGGAAGGGCAAGTGACCTGAAACGAGAGGGAGAGTTAACCTTTCAAAATAAAACAGGAAATGACAAGACAACATGACACCAAACAAAACCCAGACAATACTTCACCCAGGTGTGACAAACCTACACTTATTCAGCCTGTTGTTCACTATTCTTTATTTATTTTAAATTGCCTTTCAAATGTCTATTCTTGGTGTTGGGTTTTATCAAATAAATTTACCCCAAAAAATGTGACTTATACTCCAGTGCGACTTCTATATGTTTTTTCCCTTCTTTATTATGTATTTTCGGCAGGTGCGACGTATACTCTGGAGTGACTTATACTCCGAAAAATACGGTATATATATATATATATATATATATATTTATATATATATATATATATATATATATATATATATATATATATATATATATATATATATCCATCGATCCATTTTCTACCGCTTATTCCCTTTTGGGGTCGCAGGGGGCGCTGGCGCCTATCTCAGCTACAATCGGGCGGAAGGCGGGGTACACCCTGGACAAGTCGCCACCCCATCGCAGGGCCAACACAGATAGACAGACAACATTCACACTCACATTCACACACTAGGGCCAATTTAGTGTTGCCAATCAACCTATCCCCAGGTGCATGTCTTTGGAAGTGGGAGGAAGCCGGAGTACCCGGAGGGAACCCACGCATTCACGGGGAGAAAATGCAAACTCCACACAGAAAGATCCCGAGCCTGGATTTGAACCCAGGACTGCAGGACCTTCGTATTGTGAGGCAGATGCACTAACCCCTCTGCCACCGTGAAGCCCATCTCTCTCTATATATATATATATATATATATATATGTATATATATATATATATATATGATAACAAACAATAATAATATTGAATTAGGAACAGAGGAACCCTATAATGAAGATGCATTGTGAGTAGAACAGTTCTTTACTTAACGAAAAAGCACTCACAACAATGATCCAACAAAAAGCGACGGTGCGAAAAAGAGAACACAAAAAGAGCACCGTGGAAAAAGGAACAAAAGCTAATATACAAAACCAACTAAACTTGGGTCGGAGTTGCAAGTCGTGCAAACTACCATTGTACATACCATTGTACTGGGAGGAGTAGACGGCACAGACCACGAGGGGGCGTAGTTAAACTCTATGATGTATTATATATAGTTGCTTTATTACCCCGATCATGGGTAATATATATATAATAATTGTTAAAAATTGTTTTATGTAATACCAAACAAGAATAATATTGAACTAAGGAAAAAGTAACAGTTCAATTAAATGTAGAACAGAGGAACCCAAGGATGCAGATGGATTGTGAGTAAAACAGTTCTTTACTTAACGAAAAATCACTCACAACAATGATCCAAAATAGGAGATAACAAACAGCGACGGTCCGAAAAAGAGAATACAAAAAGAGCACCGTCAAAAAGAGAACAAAAGCTAATATGCAAAACTAACTAAACTTGGGTCGGAGTTGCAAGACGTGCAAACTACCATAGTCCATACCAAGCTGGATGGCACTGGAAATAGCCAAGAAGTTAAAGTTAAAGTACCAATGATTGTCACACACACACTAGGTGTGGCAAAATTATTCTCTGCATTTGACCCATCATCCTTGATCACCCCTTGGGAGTTGAGGGGAGCAGTGGGCAGCAGCGGTGCCACGCCCGGGAATCATTTATGGTGATTTAACCCCCAATTCCAACCCTTGATGCTGAATGCCAAGCAGGGAGGTCATGGGTCCCATTTTTATAGTCTTTGGTATAACTCGGCCGTGGTTTGAACTCCCAACCTACCGATCTCAGGGTGGACACTCTAACCACTAGGCCACTGAGTAGGTAAGAAGCATAACTTCAAGGAGCATAGGGTCTTCTGACAAGTAGAGTCGAGGAGTGGAATTGCCGAGTGCCATCCAGCTGACAAGGTACTGCTTAAGTAGTGCTAGTGAGATTGGACACAGCTGTGCACGTCTCACAACTCCGCCCACAGGGAAACACAGGAACTCTTAGAGGAAGACAAAAAGCCAGGTCTGCTGCACCAACAAAGGAAAACTGAGCATACAAACCATAAGGTGGCACCAAGCGGTGACAGAAATGTGTGTGTGACTATGTGTGGTGATTAGCAGCTGAGTGTTACCGTAATGTTGAGCGAGAGGCGAGTCCAAAAGGGGCAAGGCAAGCAAGAGGGTCCGTTAGACAAGCAAGTAATCGGGGCGATAGCAAGGCGTCAGAGTCCGTGTCCATGCAAGGGAGTCGATATCCAGGAAGGCAGTCGATATCCAGGGGAAGTCCAAGGGAGCGAGACGCACAGCTCGAATCCAAGGCGACAAAAGAAAACACTGCGGGGCACAAGGGAGAAAACAGGGGGAAAATGAGCGTGGAAGCGGGACTAAACTTAACGCGAGAATGCACAAGGAGCTTGACAGGATTAGCCCACATCTGAGGTCCTCTCCAAGGTTTCTCATAGTCAGCATTGTCACTGGCGTCCCACTGGATGTGAATTCTCCCTGCCCACTGGGTGTGAGTTTTCCTTGCCCTTTTGTGGGTTCTTCCGAGGATGTCGTAGTCGTAATGATTTGTGCAGCCCTTTGAGACATTTGTGATTTGGGGCTATATAAATAAACATTGATTGATTGATTGATGACAGTTCCATGCTGGAAATCACTGAGAGCGGCCCATTCTTTCACAAATGTTTGTATAAACAGTCTCCATGCCTACGTGCTTGATATTACACACCTGTGGGTGGCCAAATACTTTTGGCAGTATAGTGTATACATCCTATTATTTAACTATTTTAATATATTTATTTAGTTAGAAGTTTAATTAGTTTTATTCCTAAGTATGCTATATATTAGTAAACAAAATGCAGCAGGGTTCCACACGACTGCAAACTACCACCCCAATCTAATATATTCATAAATAAAATGTCATTTAAACATGCATTCAGGAATGACAATTAGTATTAAAACATATTTGTTTCTATTATTAAAATCCGGGGTGTATTCGGAGTTAATTGGATTGACTAATTAGTCCGGCATCTGATTCGTATGCAGTATCCAGGATAGAAAAGCTGCTAATTGAGACAAGTGAGAAACAGCTTAGGTATTGCTAACCACTAATCTATTTTAGGCCCATAAATATATAATTCAGTGACTAATTAAGTATTGAACGTGCCCAGATGGTGTTCTTGACCTGTATGTGCTCCTGTGCCTGTCAGCATGTGAACATACATGTGCACACACACACACACACTCTTGTATTTCTTACATTCTTGAGATCTCCAAAAAATCATCTTTAGGACCAGCCTTTCTAGATATATAACGATTTGCATTTACAACATTAATAATATATACATACTAGGCTAATAAATAAAAGGTACGCTTTAAGTTAATTATTTTTTTTTGTTTGTGTTTGTTTTTTAAACTTCATTATTTACTACAATGTATTACACAGTATGTCTCTATATACATATTTTTGGTTTAATTTTTTTAATTAATTTTGGCCAAAGGGGGCACATTTCAATTTCTTCCACACACTTGTTGTTTCATATGTTGACCAAAGTAGGAGCACTTAATTTTTTTTCTACACACACCTGTTATTTCATATGGTAACCAGAGGGGGAGCACTTTTAAAACCGACACGCCTTTTTGGGACCACCCCAGTTTGGATAGATTTCACCACCAGGGGTGCAATTGAGACATTCTCTATTAGATGCAATGGTTTTTCTGTATTGGGACCATGATTTATGTCCTCACTTGTTCACACCTCCTCATATGGAAGCTACTTTTCCTTCTTGCTGTCTCAAGAAAGGTGAAAATACAAAAACACACACACACACACACACACACACACACACACACACACACTCTTGTATTTCTTACATTCTTGAGATCTCCAAAAAATCATCTTTAGGACCAGCCTTTCTAGATATATAACGATTTGTATTTACAACATTAATAATATATACATACTAGGCTAATAAATAAAAGGTAAGCTTTAAGTTATTTGTTTTTGTTTGTTTGTATTTGTTTTTTAATCTTCATTATTTACTACAATGTATTACACAGTATGTCTCTATATACATATTTTTGGTTTAATTTTTTTAATTAATTTTGGCCAAAGGGGGCACATTTCAATTTCTTCCACACACTTGTTGTTTCATATGTTGACCAAAGTAGGAGCACTTAATTTTTTTTCTACACACACCTGTTATTTCATATGGTAACCAGAGGGGGAGCACTTTTAAAACCGACACGCCTTTTTGGGACCACCCCAGTTTGGATATATTTCACCACCAGGGGTGCAATTGAGACATTCTCTATTAGATGCAATGGTTTTTCTGTATTGGGACCATGATTTATGTCCTCACTTGTTCACACCTCCTCATATGGAAGCTACTTTTCCTGCTTGCTATCTCAAGAAAGGTGAAAATACAAAAAAAAAAAAAAACCACACACACACACACACACATTGTTGTATTTGTTAGCTTCTTGAGACCTCCGAAAAATGCCTCCCTGCAAGTCAACATTTTACAAGAAAAACGGAATATTTTTGCGATATTATGGTAAAAGTTGGTATTTACTCAATAACAGTCGCAATTTTAGAATTTTGGCAATTTTTTGCAAAGGGTCATCATTTTACTCGACAAAAAGTCACAATTTTATTAAAAATTTTTTTTTAAATGTCAGCAAAAAAATAATAGTAATCTGAATTTTACTCAATAAATGTCACTATTTTACAAGAACCAAAAAAAAGGCAATATTGTGATAAAAGTCAGAATGTTATAGAACAAGTGTCACCATTTTTTATTTAAAAGCAAAAAAAATGACATAAAAAGTCATAATTTTACGAGAACATATTGCAATAAGAATATGAGAAATTTTTCCAAGCTTTACAAGAAAAAAGGCGACACATTGTGAGAAAAAGACTGCTTTTAGTTGTTTTTTTGTTTGTAATAGGTTTTTAATCTACATTATTTCCTTCACGTTATTACAGTATGTGTCAGGCTTGCCCCTGACAGTTTGTCTATGTTTTAGTTTTTTCCTCTGCTTTTGTCTGTTTCCTGTGTTTAGTATTTCCTGTCTTTTAGTTCCTGTCTAGTGCTCTTAATTTGTCAGCTTCCTGTCTTGTTTCCTTAGTGCTGTGTTCCTCCTCAGCTGCGGCTGATTGGCATCTGGCCACACCTGTTGCCAATCAGCCTGCTCCTATTTGTACCTCCTTTGTCTTGTGTCAGTGGCTGGATCATTGTCGTTGCCACATGTCGCTTTTGTCGTTGCTATCGTGTTGTTTTGTTACAGCTATTACCTGTCGTGCTACATTTTGTCCTGGTCGCCGTAGCGGTAAGCTGTTTTTGTTAGCCATTAGCTATTTCCAGTTTTTCTGTTTTTTATCCTCTAGATTCCATGCTAAAGTTCCTTTTTGTTTTTCTAGCTCCCAGTGATAGCTCTCTTAGTTTGTTATTCCGCCCACGTGCGTGCTTTTGTTTGTTCTTGTTTAGTTTAATTAAATCATGTTTTCTTATCCAATGCCTGCCTCCAACTCTGCATCATGGGGTTCAACAACAAATACCCCTGACAGTATGTCTCTGTATAAATATTTATTTATTTTTTTTAAACAAATTTTGGCCAAAAGGGGCGCATTTCAGTTTCTTCCACACACTTGTTATTTCATATGTTGACTAGAGGAGGAACCACTTTTAAAAACGACACACAGTCAAATTGAAAAACCCCTTATTTTTGGGACCACCCTAATTTTGATAGATTTCACCACCAGGGGTGCAAATGAGACATTCTCTATTAGATGCAATGGTTTTACTTATTGGGAGCATGTTTTATGTCCCAACTTGTTCCCCGGTCCTCATATGGACGGAACTTTTCCTTGTTGATGTCTCAAGAAGGGTAATGTGTATAAGAGTGTTTCAGTGGTGTGTGTGAGAGAAAAAACATTTCAGTTGTTTATGTGAGAGCATTTCAGTAGTGTATGTAAGAGGTAATTCTGAATAATGTCCCTAACGGCCCCTCATAGAAATACAAGATCATGCATGCACACACACACACACACGCACACACACACACACACACACACACACACACTGTTGTATTTGTTAGCTTCTTGAGACCACCAAAAAGTGCCTCCCTCTTTAGGACCACCCTTTCTAGATATAAAAAGATTTGCATTTACAACATGAATAATATAAACATACTATCCAAATATAAAAAAGCTTGTTGTGAAAAACGAGTTGGAATTTCAAAGAAAAAGGCCACAATTTCACAAAAAAACTTTGAATTTTGGCAGTAATATAATAAAAGTCTTAATTTTACTCAATGCAAGTCAACATTTTACAAGAAAAACAGAACATTTGAGCAATATTATGATAAAAGTTGGAATTTTACTCCATGACAGTCGTACTTTTAGACTTTCGGCCATTTTATGAAAAGAGTCTAAATTTTACTCGACAAAAGTCACAATTTTATAAGAAAACTTTAACATTTTGGGAATTTTATAATCTGAATTTTACTCAAAAACATCAGTATTTTACAAAAAAAAAAAATGGCAATATTGTGATAAAAGTCAGAATTTTATACAACAAATGTCACCATTTTGCATTAAAAAGTAAAACATTTACATGGAAAATTCATAATTTTACAAAAAAATATTGCAATCTTACAGAAATGGAAAGAATATGAGAAATTGTTCCAAATTCTACAAGAAAAAAGTTGACACATTGTGAGAAAAAGACTGCTTTTAATTACTTTTATGTTTGTAATAAGTTTTTAATCTTCATTATTTACTTCTCGTTATTACAGTATTTTCATTTTATTTTTTAAATTAATTTTGGCCAAATGGGGCACATTTCAACTCCTTACACACACTTGGTATTACACGTGTCCGCCAGAGGGGGAACGCTTCACATTTTTACACACACTTGTTATTTCATATGTTGACCAGAGGGGGGACCACTTTTAAAAACGACACACAGTCAATTTGAAAAATCCCTCCTTTTTGGGCCCACCCTAATTTTGATGGATATCACCGCCAAATGCGACATTCTCTTTTAGATGTGATGGTTTTCCTTATTAGGACCATGATTTATGTCCTAATTTGTCCACTGGTCCTCATATGGACGGAACTTTTCCTTGTTGATGTCACAAGAAGGGTATAAATACAAGAACACACACACACACACACACACACACACACACACACACACACACACACACTGTTGTATTTGTTAGTTTCTTGAGACCACCAAAAAGTGCCTCCCTCCTTAGAACCACCCTTTCTAGATATAAAAAGATTTGCATTTACAACATGAATAATATAAACATACTATCCAAATATAAAAAAGCTTGTTGTGAAAAACGAGTTGGAATGTCAAAGAAAAAGGCCACAATTTCACAAAAAAACTTTGAATTTTGGCAGTAATATAATAAAAGTCTTAATTTTACTCAATGCAAGTCAACATTTTACAAGAAAAACAGAACATTTGAGCAATATTATGATAAAAGTTGGAATTTTACTCCATGACAGTCGCACTTTTAGACTTTCGGCCATTTTATGAAAAGAGTCTAAATTTTACTCGGCAAAAGTCACAATTTTATAAGAAAACTTTAACATTTTGGGAATTTTATCATCTGAATTTTACTCAAAAACATCAGTATTTTACAAAAAAAAAAAATGGCAATATTGTGATAAAAGTCAGAATTTTATACAACAAATGTCACCATTTTGCATTAAAAAGTGAAACATTTACATGGAAAAGTCACAATTTTACAAGAAAATATTGCAATCTTACAGAAACGGAAAGAATATGAGAAATTGTTCCAAGCTTTACAAGAAAAAAGTCGACACATTGTGAGAAAAAGACCGTTTTTAATTACTTTTATGTTTGTAATAGGTTTTTAATCTACATTATTTACTTCTTGTTATTACAGCATATTTATTTCATTTTTTTAAAATTAATTTTGGCCAAATGGGGCACATTTCAACTCCTTACACACACTTGGTATTACACGTGTCCGCCAGAGGGGGAACGCTTCACATTTTTACACACACTTGTTATTTCATATGTTGACCAGAGGGGGGACCACTTTTAAAAACGACACACAGTCAATTTGAAAAATCCCTCCTTTTTGGGCCCACCCTAATTTTGATGGATATCACCGCCAAATGCGACATTCTCTTTTAGATGTGATGGTTTTCCTTATTAGGACCATGATTTATGTCCTAATTTGTCCACTGGTCCTCATATGGACGGAACTTTTCCTTGTTGATGTCTCAAGAAGGGTAGAAATACAAGAACACACACACACACACACACACACACACACACACACACACACACACACTGTTGTATTTGTTAGCTTCTTGAGACCGCCAAAAAGTGCCTCCCTCTTTAGAACCACCCTTTCTAGATATAAAAAGATTTGCATTTACAACATGAATAATATAAACATACTATGCAAATATAAAAAAGCTTGTAGTGAAAAACGAGTTGGAATTTCAAAGAAAAAGGCCACAATTTCACAAAAAAACTTTGAATTTTGGCAGTAATATAATAAAAGTCTTAATTTTACTCAATGCAAGTCAACATTTTACAAGAAAAACAGAACATTTGAGCAATATTATGATAAAAGTTGGAATTTTACTCCATGACAGTCGTACTTTTAGACTTTCGGCCATTTTATGAAAAGAGTCTAAATTTTACTCGACAAAAGTCACAATTTTATAAGAAAACTTTAACATTTTGGGAATTTTATAATCTGAATTTTACTCAAAAACATCAGTATTTTACAAAAAAAAAAATGGCAATATTGTGATAAAAGTCAGAATTTTATACAACAAACGTCACCATTTTGCATTAAAAAGTGAAACATTTACATGGAAAAGTCACAATTTTACAAGAAAATATTGCAATCTTACAGAAACGGAAAAAATATGAGAAATTGTTCCAAATTCTACAAGAAAAAAGTCGACACATTGTGAGAAAAAGACTGTTTTTAATTATTTATATGTTTGTAATAGGTTTTTAATCGTCATTATTTACTTCTTGTTATTACAGCATATTTATTTCATTTTTTTAAAATTAATTTTGGCCAAATGGGGCACATTTCAACTCCTTACACACACTTGGTATTACACGTGTCCGCCAGAGGGGGAACGCTTCACATTTTTACACACACTTGTTATTTCATATGTTGACCAGAGGGGGGACCACTTTTAAAAACGACACACAGTCAATTTGAAAAATCCCTCCTTTTTGGGCCCACCCTAATTTTGATGGATATCACCGCCAAATGCGACATTCTCTTTTAGATGTGATGGTTTTCCTTATTAGGACCATGATTTATGTCCTAATTTGTCCACTGGTCCTCATATGGACGGAACTTTTCCTTGTTGATGTCTCAAGAAGGGTAAAAATACAAGAATACACACACACACATAGCTTCCACAAACTCAGGTTAGCGAGCCCTCATTTTGGCAAGATTGTGACATTTGCACTTGCCGCTCAGAGTGCAACATACTAACATTTGTGAGTTTGATTGAGTGCATTTGTGTGTGTGTGTGTGTGTGTGTGTTGCCTGACACAAATAACAATAATGCAGCAAGAGTGGCAGACGAAACTAATGAATGAAAGAGCGGGAGAGCAGTTTGATCCGAGGCGGGAGATATCAAGCGGAGGCATCCAGTTTCTGAGACGAGCTTTAACTCCACAAGGTCAATTTGATGTATTTTGTGTATTGGACAGACTGTGAAGTTTGTATGGATCTATAAGAGAGCACTTACTGTGTGTACAGCCTCAGGTGAGTGCTCGGATGTATTGGTGGACATCCGTCCTCTAAAAAGCTTTTCCAATGTCACTCATTGGCCCTATCAGTCAGTCAGTAGTAGCACATTTAAGAAAATACTTTATTTTCTTGAAGGCATTTTTCCTCCCTTTTTTTTTTTTTTACAGCATTCCTTCTTTCAGGTCGAATTCTCATGCTCGTGCTTTCCTTGCCTTCACTCAATGTGTCTGTTGGTCTCACTTCCCTCTGTTGATGTCTGCTTGATTAATAGTGCACAGGACGTCGTTATATATATATATATATATATATCCATCCATCCATCTTCTTCCGCTTATCCGAGGTCGGGTCGCGGGGGCAGCAGCCTAAGCAGGGAAACCCAGACTTCCCTTTCCCCAGCCACTTCGTCTAGCTCTTCCCGGGGGATCCCGAGGCGTTCCCAGGCCAGCCGGGAGACATAGTCTTCCCAACGTGTCCTGGGTCTTCCCCGTGGCCTCCTACCGGTTGGACGTGCCCTAAACACCTCCCTAGGGAGGCGTTCGGGTGGCATCCTGACCAGATGCCCGAACCACTTCATCTGGCTCCTCTCCATGTGGAGGAGCAGCGGCTTTACTTTGAGTTCCTCCTGGATGGCAGAGCTTCTCACCCTATCTCTAAGGGAGAGACTTGGAAACTCATTTGGGCCGCTTGTACCCGTGATCTTATCCTTTCGGTCATGACCCAAAGCTCATGACCATAGGTGAGGATGGGAACGTAGATCGACCGGTAAATTGAGAGATTCGCCTTCCGGCTCAGCTCCTTCTTCACCACAACGGATCGGTACAACGTCCGCATTACTGAAGACGCCGCACCGATCCGCCTGTCGATCTCACGATCCACTCTTCCCTCACTCGTGAACAAGACTCCTAGGTACTTGAACTCCTCCACTTGGGGCAGGGTCTCCTCCCCAACCCGGAGATGGAATTCCACCCTTTTCCGGGCGAGAACCATGGACTCGGACTTGGAGGTGCTGATTCTCATTCCGGTCGCTTCACACTCGGCTGCAAACCGATCCAGTGAGAGCTGAAGATCCCGGTCAGATGAAGCCATCAGGACCACATAATCTGCAAAAAGCAGAGACCTAATCCTGCGGTCACCAAACCGGATCCCCTCAACGCCTTGACTGCGCCTAGAAATTCTGTCCATAAAAGTTATGAACAGAATCGGTGACAAAGTGCATATATATATATATATTTATATATATATATTAGAGCTGCACGGTTTGCGGTTACAACCGCGGAGTCCGCGGATAAACCGCGGGTCGGGCGGGTGGCATGAAGTAAAAATTGTCACAGTTATTTGTTGACGAGAAGGAGGCAGGCATTTGGTAAGTAAACACGATTTAATAAAGATACTGTGACAAAAACAAAACCAAAAGGGTACAAACAAAAAGCACGCACGTGGGCGGATATAACAAACTAAGGGCTATGAACAAACTAATCGGAAGGATGGAACAAAAAACAGTAAGCTACAAAAAACATCTACCAAATAAAGTTTACCGCTACGCTGCATTCACACGACCAGTAGGAATGACAAGTAGAAAATGACATTGACACGACAATAATCCAGCCCTGACTGGAGGAGAAAACAGGTCTTGAATAGTGGCTGGCTGATTGACACCAGGTGTGGCCAGGTGCCAATCAGCCACAGCTGAGGGTTACACAGCAGTCAGGGAGACAAACAGGAAACAGAACCAAAATAAGAGTGCTGACAGGAACTAAAGACAAACGCAGAGGAAAAACTAAGACATAGACCAAAACTGTCAAGGACAAGCCTGACAAAAATAGATTTGAAATAGTTTCGGGCGGGTGGCGGTTGGACCAATTCGGAAATATATATCGTAATAATCCCAGGAATGTAGGCTCATAAAACTTCTTCGTTTGTCTTGTCTTTATTGCACAAGATGTAATACAACCACACAACAGCTCTTATGTCTCTAACGCTTTTCCCGGGACAACTCGAACTCTCACTTCCTGTCGACAACGTCACTTCCCTATCTCTCCCGGAAGTCCCGCCCCCCAGCCAAAGTCATTGGCTAACACCCCGTAGCCAGCCGCTACATTATACATAGTTAAATGTTATGTTGACGAGGTTCATTTAGCCTACTGACGTGTATTTATTAGGGGTGGGCAAATTAATGCGTTAATTACGAGTTAACTCATCAATCTATTAACGCCGACAATTATTTTATCGCACATTTACGGATGTTGTTTACATGCTTTTATTTTGTTAACGCCTTTTCTTCACAAGATGGCGTCGAGGGGCTCTTGGTAAAGATGGAACATTTGGCAAAAATACCGGACAATTCTGCAAATTTCCTGGCTGGCTTACAGCGTGGTCACTCCGGGATCACTTACGACCGCCAGACAATTCTGGATGTGGATAGATCGGGCCGTTTTGGACTGAATGAGGCGTGCTTGCTAGACCGGCTAGCTAGCATGAGAATACTTTGCCGTCTACATCCAGCGGCCTGTGAAGCAGCGGAGTATATGTGTTGTCTGTCTATTTATGAATAATGCAGACCAGGAGTGTTGGCTGAGTTCTTAACGTTTACTTTCAGAGCGTGCATATCACAACATACAAGATGCCGTCATGGCGACACACAACCTATACCGAGCTACCGCGCATGCTCCTCACTCCTGTTGTATGCTGGGTAGGGTAGTTCTTTTTTCCCCTGGCTCATAACATCACAATATAGTACCATGTATATGATGCCTTCAGTTTATCAAAGCACCAAGCAAACAATCGGAAAATTCCCATCATATCAATTCCTAGATATGGTCATAATTATTTTAAGTGCACTACGCAGAATAAACACAACATTATTAATATTGCTACTACGGGTAATTTGATCAAAAATTCCCTAAAACAGCCCACTACCTATAATATAGGTTTTTTAAACATAAGATCCCTGATAAAAAAAAAATGTTTCTGCTGTTACCTCAGAAATTGCCTGTTCAGATGTTATGATTGTGGCTCAGAGATTTGTATGTAGATTATATTTATTTTCCATAACAAACAGGATAACTTAAATACCCTGGCAGTGGCAATAAGCTTAAATGTTTGTATTTACATTTTTGGAGTTAATTTTCATAAAATATGCTATTTAACTGCTACTGTTTAACAAGGACTGATTTGAATTGTGTTTGCACAACAAATGTCTTGGCGCTTTTGTTCATGTGGGAGAATATTCCAATAAAGGTGCACTACACACTACTTTTGTATTCATTATTGGGCTTTGCGTATACAATGCAGTTAATCGTGATTAATCGGAGAAATAGTGCGATTAACTTCGATTAAAATTTTTAATCGTTGCCCAGCCCTAGTATTTATAAATGGTTGATTTATATAGGCTAGTAAGGTAAAGTGTTGTACCTGACAACACTTGATGGTACAATCCATATAACACGTCACAGATAACGTCACGCTAACATCACGTGACACCTCTGATGAAGGCTGCAGAAGCAAGGTAGCCCAAACTTGTCAGGTACAACACTTTACCTTACTAGCCTATAGAAATCAACCGTTTATAAATAGTTAAATATTGTTACCCACATACGAAAAACGAGCAGCACTCTTTGAAACAGAATGTGGGCATGCTTTTATTTTGAAGTGTCTCGTTTGGTCTGTCGACGGATGTAAGGAAGCTACTTCCGAGGTATTTGTTTGTCATTTGTTGGTATTTTACTTGGTAAAATGTTTGATCCAGATGCTGTGCATGTTATTATTTTTACGTTTGTAACCTGCTTTATTTATTACAGTTTTCATGGTGAATTTGAAGGGAAAGGAAGCCTTCAAATAAATCAGTTCAAGAAAGCCATTGTGTCGGTGCTATTTGGAGAGAGGTACACTTTCTAACCCCACTAATGCCTTGCATCGTCTATATTAGATATATAACAACAGGCGGGTGTGGGTTTGATGAAATGTTGGTTCGGGTGGGTGGCGGGTTGATGACGACTTTAGTGATGCGGTTGCGGATTATATAATTGCCTATCGGCGCATCTCTAATATATATATTTACAAATACTACATGGTCTAGCTCCATCCTATCTTGCCGATTGTATTGTACCATATGTCCCGGCAAGACATCTGCGTTCAAAGGACTCCGGCTTATTAGTGATTCCCAAAGCCCAAAAAAAGTCTGCGGGCTATAAAGCTTTTTCATTTCGGGCTCCAGTACTCTGGAATGCCCTCCCGGTAACAGTTCGAGATGCCACCTCAGTAGAAGCATTTAAGTCTCACCTTAAAACTCATTTGTATACTCTAGCCTTTAAATAGACTCCCTTTTTAGACCAGTTGATCTGCCGTTTCTTTTCTTTTTCTTCTATGTCCCACTCTCCCTTGTGGAGGGGGTCCGGTCCGATCCGGTGGCCATGTACTGCTCGCCTGTGTATCGGCTGGGGACATCTATGCGCTGCTGATCCGCCTCCGCTTGGGATGGTTTCCTGCTGGCTCCGCTGTGAACGGGACTCTCGCTGCTGTGTTGGATCCGCGTTGGACTGGACTCTCGCGACTGTGTTGGATCTATTATGGATTGAACTTTCACAGTATCATGTTAGACCCGCTCGACATCCATTGCTTTCCTCCTCTCTAAGGTTCTCATAGTCATCATTGTCACAGACGTCCCACTGGGTGTGAGTTTTCCTTGCCCTTATGTGGGCCTACCGAGGATGTCGTAGTGGTTTGTGCAGCCCTTTGAGACACTAGTGATTTAGGGCTATATAAGTAAACATTGATTGATCGATTGATTGACAAAAATATGGAGTGTGAAACTAAAACAAATGTGTATGTAAGGAGATTACCTGAAGAGTGTCACCCGGAAGTGTTGAGCGAGGTGCAGGAGTCCAAAGGGACGGGGGGCAAGACCAGCTCGGATGTCCGTGAGACAGACAGGAAGTCGGGGGCAGTAGCGTGGCGTCAAAGTCCACGGGAGGTCGGGAACCGGAGGGAATACGGGGAGACGGGACACACATCTCGTGACGTGGAAATGAAGGTAGGCTGCAGGGAGGCGTTAAGGAGGAACACAAGGAGGGGGAGAAACACACAGAGAGAAAGTGAAGTGAAGTGAATTATATTTATATAGCGCTTTTCTCTAGTGTTGTCATGCTTGTTAATCTGGGTTTATGTTATGTTTTGTTTTTGGACAAAAGAACCATCCGGATTGTTATCGACGCAAAGTTCAAAAGCCAGCATGTGTGATGGTATGGGGGTGCATTAGTGCCCAAGGCATGGGTAACTTACACATCTGTGAAGGCACCATTAATGCTGAAAGGTACATACAGGTTTTGGAACAACATATGTGGCCTTTCTAACATTACCCGTCAAAGGTAATGTTACAGACATTCAATGGGTATTATCTTCGACCCAACTCTCTCCTTTAGTCACACATTAAAAGCGTTACTAAAACGGCCTTCTTTCATCGCCGTAATAGCGCTAAAATTCGCTCCAAGCTGACCAACACGCCGGATTGTAGTCAACTGGAGGCGTGTCTTAATGAAATTAAACAATGGATGTCCGCTAACTTTTTGCAACTCAACGCCAAAAAAACGGAAATGCTGATTATCGGTCCTGCTAGACACCGACCTCTATTTAATAATACAACTCTAACATTTGACAACCAAACAATTAAACAAGGCGACTCGGTAAAGAATCTGGGTATTATCTTTGACCCAACTCTCTCCTTTGAGTCACACATTAAAAGCGTTACTAAAACGGCCTTCTTTCATCTCCGTAATATCGCTAAAATTCGCTCCATTTTGTCCACTAAAGACGCCGAGATCATTATCCATGCGTTTGTTACGTCTCGTCTCGACTACTGTAACGTATTATTTTCGGGTCTCCCCATGTCCAGCATTAAAAGATTACAGTTGGTACAAAATGCGGCTGCTAGACTTTTGACAAGAACAAGAAAGTTAGATCACATTACGCCTGTACTTTATATACCTTTATATACATATATACATACATATATACCTGTACTGGCTCACCTGCACTGGCTTCCTGTGCACTTAAGATGTGACTTTAAGGTTTTACTACTTACGTATAAAATACTACACGGTCTAGCTCCATCCTATCTTGCCGATTGTATTGTACCATATGTCCCGGCAAGAAATCTGCCTTCAAAGGACTTATTAGTGATTCCTAAAGCCCAAAAAAAGTCTGCGGGCTATAGAGCGTTTTCCGTTCGGGCTCCAGTACTCTGGAATGCCCTCCCGGTAACAGTTCGAGATGCTACCTCAGTAGAAGCATTTAAGTCTTACCTTAAAACTCATCTGTGTACTCTAGCCTTTAAATAGACCTTATTTATAGACCGGTTGATCTTCCGCTTCTTTTCTTTTTTCTCCAAGTCCCCCCCTCCCTTGTGGAGGGGGTCCGGTCCGATGACCATGGATGAAGTACTGGCTGTCCAGAGTCGAGACCCAGGATGGACCGCTCGTCGGAGCCCAGGATGGACCGCTCGCCTGTGTATCGGTTGGGGACATCCCTACGCTGCTGATCCGCCTCCGCTTGGGATGGTTTCCTGTGGACGGGACTCTCGCTGCTGTCTTGGATCCGCTTTGAACTGAACTCTCGGGGCTGTGTTGGAGCCACTATGGATTGAACTTTCACAGTATCATGTTAGACCCGCTCGACATCCATTGCTTTCGGTCCCCTAGAGGGGGGGGGGGGTTGCCCTCATCTGAGGTCCTCTCCAAGGTTTCTCATAGTCAGCATTGTCACTGGCGTCCCACTGGATGTGAATTCTCCCTGCCCACTGGGTGTGAGTTTTCCTTGCCCTTTTGTGGGTTCTTGCGAGGATGTTGTAGTCGTAATGATTTGTGCAGTCCTTTGAGACATTTGTGATTTGGGGCTATATAAATAAACATTGATTGATTGATTGAATGAATGAACAGGTAGTTGAATTGTTTCAGCTGTTTTGGTGGTTTGAGTTTCTCACCATTTTTAGGAAAAAAGTTTTATATTTTCCGGGCCTATTTTTCTCAATTATTTTATGTTGTCCGGATTCGTGCTTTTCAGGGGGCGTACAAACCCTGCTGGTGTTTGCTCGCGCTCACTTCATTCTAATGAGGAAGAACCATGGGAAGAACAAACCGTGTTTATTTTGTTTAAAATTTAGGTTGGATTTTGTTTGCTTCATAGATTTTTCCCTGCATGGTCGACATCGTTTAACACAGTTTCTCAGTTACAATGATGGAAAGTGTAAGGATGGAAAGGACAATGCAGGTATAAATAGACTAAATATAGCAATATAAAATATAATATATACTTAATACGTGTACAGGATATTATATATACAGATATACAAACCCCGTTTCCGTAAGAGTTGGGAAATTGTGTTAGATGTAAATATAAACAGAATACAATGATTTGCAAATCCTTTTCAACCCATATTCAGTTGAATATGCTACAAAGACAACATATTTGATGTTCAAACTCATAAAATTATTTTTTTTTTTGCACATAATAATTAACTTAAAATGTCTTGGCTGCAACACGTGCCACAGTAGTTGGGAAAGGGCATGTTCACCACTGTGTTACATCGCCTTTTCTTTTAAACCCACTCAAAAATTTGGGGGAACTGAGGAAACTAATTGTTGAAGCTTTGAAAGTGGAATTCTTACCCATTCTTGTTTTATGTAGAGCTTCAGTCGTTCATAATGCGCCACACATTTTCGATGGGAGACAGGTCTGGACTGCAGGCGGGCCAGGAAAGTACCCGCACCTTTTTTTTTTATGAAGCCAGGCTGTTGTAAGACTTGCTGAATGTGGCTTGGCATTGTCTTGCTGAAATAAGCAGGGTCGTCTATGAAAAATACGGCGCTTGGATGGCAGCATATGTTGTTTCAAAACCTGTATGTAGCTTTCAGCATTAATTGTGCCTTCACAGATGTGTAAGTTACCCATGCCTTGGGCACTAATGCACCCCCATACCATCACAGATGCTGGCTTTTGAACTTTGCGTCAATAACAGTCTGGATGGTTCGCTTCCCCTTTGGTCCGGATGACACGATGTCGAATATTTCCAAAAACAAATTGAAATGTGGACTCGTCAGACCACAGAACACATTTCCACTTTGCATCAGTCCATCTTAGATTACCTCAGGTCCAGAGAAGCCGGTGGCCTTTGTGGATGTTGTTGATAAATGGCTTTTGCTTTGCATAGTAGAGCTTTAACTTGCACTTACAGATGTTGCAACAAACTTTATTTAGTGACTGTGGTTTTTTGAAGTGTTCCTGAGCCCATGTGGTGATATCCTTTATAGATTGATGTCGGTTTTTGATACAGTGCCGTCTGAGGGATCGAAGGTCACGGTCATTCAATGTTGCTTTCCGGCCATGCCACTTACTTGAAATGATTTCTCCAGATTCTCTGAATCTTTTAATAATATTAAAAACCATAGATGTTGAAATCCCTAAATTTCTTGCAATTTCACTTTGAGAAACGTTGTTCTTAAACTGTTTGACTATTTGCTCACGCAGTTGTGGACAAAGGGGTGTACCTCGCCCCATCCTTTCTTGTGAAAGACTGAGCATTTTTTGGGGAAGCTGTTTTTATACCCAATCATGGCACCCACCTGTTCCCAATTAGCCTGCACACCTGTGGGATGTTCCAAATAAGTGTTTGATGAGCATTCCTCAACTTTTTCAGTATTTATTGCCACCTTTCCCAACTTCTTTGTCACGTGTTATATATATATATATATATATATATATATATATATAGTCATGTTTTGTGATCATATTTTGTTTAGTTATGTTCTGTTTGGTTAAAACTCCATCAGTTCCCGTTTTTACGCATCCTTGTTTGTTTTGTTTCACCTGTCTCCCGTGTTGGACTCCTGCACCTGTTTTCAATCATCACATGACCATTTAAGCCTGTAGTTGCCAGGTAGTCGGCCTGGCGTCGTCACTGGTTCTACGCTCATTCCGTGCCATAGTTCCATGCTCGTTCCATGTTTTTCCAAGTAAGGTTTTGATTAATCATGTCACGCTTTAGCGAGTCTTTTGTTTCTTGCCCATAGTCTACGTTAAGTATAAGTTTTGCTCGTTAGCCATGTTTTTTGTCTCCGCCTTGTGCGCGCCTTTTGTTTACATTTTTTATAGTGATGATTAAATCATGTATCGTATTTACCTTCACGTCATGTCCGGTCCAATTCTTTTGCATCTCGGGAAAACAATCAATGCAGCAAAATGCCTCATAGTCCACATCTTGACATTAAATATATATATATATATATATATATATATATATATATATATATAGCACGCATTTGGGCCGATGGAATCGATGGGAAGATTTATTTTTACACATTATGATTTGCCTGAGCGACTAGTAGACCCCGAGAGTAACAAGGGCTGGCCTTGTTGCCTTTCCATCGGAAACAATAAACTAGTTGTTAGTGTAAGTTTGCTGGTTTAAAAAAATGTAATTGTTAGACACATTGTGTAAATTGTGTGTGAATTATCCAAAAACTTTCAGATCTTTTTATCTAATTGAATAGTTGAGAGCTGTCCTTCTTCGACCAAGCAAAGTCTTGGGGCATTCCGCTGTGTACGTTGGAATGCGACGAGAGGGGTTTTCTTTTGTCCTTAAAGACCTGCCGAAGCTGAGACCAGCACGAGCCCGAGCCCGAAGCATCATCTTCTTTTGTCTTCAATGTGACCAAAAACAATGACTGTTTATTTACTCCCCATTCCTGTTTTGCCGAAACTGAGACCAGGACGAGCCCAGACCCGAGGCATCGTCTTCTTTTGTCTTCAATGTGACCGACAACAGTGACTGTGTGTATGCTCCCCATTCCTGTTTTGACATGTGTTGTTGCGTAAACATTGAATATCTAAATAAAAGAGGAGACTAAAACCTTTTCGTCAGAGCTTGGTGCAGGAAATGTACAAGGTGTACAGAGGCCATTTCTCTCCTCGTGATCTGAGTCCAAATTTAACTCTGTCTCTGTTTGATTTCTTGCCTTTTTGTCTTGTTTAATAGATATCATCAGTGTTACAACCTGACAGTAATGCGGAGCGCATATCATTATGTCAAGATAATGGCAGTAGCATTTACTTAATTTAAGAATACTTTTCAACATATTGAACAAAAAGTTCAGAGTTTTTTTCCATCAAGAAAAGTGCACTCGTCATTAGTGAGAATATACTTATTTTAAGGTATTTTGGGGTTCTTTGAGGTTAGCTAATTTGACTTGTTTTGGAAAGTCTTGTTCTATTGGCAGATAATTTTCCTTAGTTAGAGTAAAAGACCCCTAAATTTGTATTTTTGTTTTTGAACACTGACTTTTTGCAGTGTGGAAACTATTATTATTATATATTTTTTTGGAACATCGATTCTCCTGCAAGAGCATGAAAAGATTAGCTAAGCAGCATCCGTCATCCCAAAGCAGCTGTCAGCCACAAGGGGGCATATTTTATTGGGATTGTTTCATCGTTTCTTTTTTTTTTTTCAAGAATTACACTTAGCAGTCTGGTCACACGTCGATAATTGTGAGCTCTGCACTCAGAGAGAGAGAGAAAAAAAAAACACATCATGACTTTTTAGCCTTTCAGATGTTTCCTGACCCAGACCGGGCAGTCACAGCGACTCAGTCAGCGCCGGCCTCTGGACCATTAGGCAGCATCTCACTCCAAGCATGACCGATTCCTCTCCTCTCGCACACTCTCTGCTCGCCGGCCAAGTCGGCGGACGGTCGAGCCGAGCCGAGGTCTCCATTCCTTACGCTCCTGTCGTTTAAATCAGGTCGGATGAGTGTCACCGCCGCAACCAACGTACCCCTCAGCTCCCCCCCGGAAAGAGCGTGGTAATCTGATTCTGTCCACTTGTGCCCGTATCGCCTCAGTTGTCCTCTTCCTCCCCTCAACTGTGTCACCCTGCCTTCATCACGCTTTTCTTATGATAGAATTAAGCCCTCTGGTATCACCGTTAGACTGTGCACCTCCCTTCAGTGCTACACAGATATTACTCTATGCTCACTCGCCCTTTTGCCCCAGCGGCGGCCTTTCAGCCCGGATCACACGGGAGGAAGACAAATGCTGACCTGATGGCAATACACTCTGTGTGTTTGGTCCCTGAAACCAGTTTTCTTTTACATACCGTACTTTCCAGGCCATAGGGCGCATCGGATGATAGGCTCCCATCTATATTTCTGCTAGAGCAGAGATCTCAGACACGTTGGCTCGCGAGACGTTATTTGGGTGCCCCCACCTTAATAAGAAAGTTTAATGTCAGTGCGGCCAGACAGTTTTGTATGAATCTACCAATCACGGTGTGGTATGTGGCACTCGAGGGCTGAACATTGACGTCACTTGCGTGATGCAAGCAGAGAAAACCCCCTAAACCCCCCTCATTTGCTCCAGACAGAGACGATTTATGTTATTTGAGTCCAAAATGGCTCTTTCAATGTTCTGGGTTGCCTACCCCTGCATTAGTGGAAAAGCGGCAAATGAGTGTTTAGTGGAAAATCCTGTTCGTGACGCCAATTTTATGTAGTGGAAAATGTCGAGGATTCATCCTGTTAGTGGTAGCCAATTTAATGTGGTCGAAAAGTCTGAATCATAAACAGGAACATAGAGAGTTTGTTACTACAGTTTTAATTACTCACAATCAGATAGTACAAAGTTGGATTGAATTTTTTGTGGTTGAAAAGTCTGAATCATAAACAGGAAAATAGAGAGTTTGTAACAACAGTTTTAATTACTCACAATCAGATAGACTGTGCACCTCCCTTCAGTGCTACACAGATATTACTCTATGCTCACTCGCCCTTTTGCCCCAGCGGCGGCCTTTCAGCCCGGATCACACGGGAGGAAGACAAATGCTGACCTGATGGCAATACACTCTGTGTGTTTGGTCCCTGAAACCAGTTTTCTTTTACATACCGTACTTTCCAGGCCATAGGGCGCATCGGATGATAGGCTCCCATCTATATTTCTGCTAGTGCAGGGGTCTCAGACACGTTGGCTCGCGAGACGTTATTTGGGTGCCCCCACCTTAATAAGAAAGTTTAATGTCTGTGCGGCCAGCGAGTTTTGTATGAATCTACCAATCACGGTGTGGTATGTGGCACTCGAGGGCCGAACATTGACGTCACTTGCATGATGCAAGCAGAGAAAACCCCCTAAACCCCCCTCATTTGCTCCAGACTGAGACGATTTATGTTATTTGAGTCCAAAATGGCTCTTTCAATGTTCTGGGTTGCCTACCCCTGCATTAGTGGAAAAGCGGCAAATGAGTGTTTAGTGGAAAATCCTGTTCGTGACGCCAATTTTATGTAGTGGAAAATGTCGGGGATTCATCCTCTTAGTGGTAGCCAATTTTATGTGGTCGAAAAGTCCGAATCATAAACAGGAACATAGAGAGTTTGTTACAACAGTTTTAATTACTCACAATCAGATAGTACAAAGTTGGATTGAATTTTTTGTGGTTGAAAAATCCGAATCATAAACAGGAACATAGAGAGTTTGTTACAACAGTTTTAATTACTCACAATCAGATAGACTGTGCACCTCCCTTCAGTGCTACACAGATATTACTCTATGCTCACCCGCCCTTTTGCCCCAGTGGCGGCCTTTCAGCCCGGATCACACAAGACAAATGCTGACCTGATGGCAATACACTGTGTGTGTTTGGTCCCTGAAACCATACTTTGTTTTCTTTTACATACCGTACTTTCCAGACCATAGGGCGCAGCGGATGATAGGCTCCCATCTATATTTCTGCTAGAGCAGAGATCTCAGACACGTTGGCTCGCGAGACGTTATTTGGGTGCCCCCACCTTAATAAGAAAGTTTAATGTCTGTGCGGCCAGCGAGTTTTGTATGAATCTACCAATCACGGTGTGGTATGTGGCACTCGAGGGCCGAACATTGACGTCACTTGCATGATGCAAGCAGAGAAAACCCCCTAAACCCCCGTCATTTGCTCCAGACAGAGACGATTTATGTTATTTGAGTCCAAAATGGCTCTTTCAATGTTCTGGGTTGCCTACCCCTGCATTAGTGGAAAAGCTGAAAATGAGTGTTTAGTGGAAAATCCTGTTCGTGATGCCAATTTTATGTAGTGGAAAATGTCGGGGATTCATCCTCTTAGTGGTAGCCAATTTAATGTGGTCGAAAAGTCTGAATCTTAAACTGGAACATAGAGAGTTTGTTACAACAGTTTTAATTACTCACAATCAGATAGTACAAAGTTGGATTGAATTTTTTGTGGTCGAAAAGTCCGAATCATAAACAGGAACATAGAGAGTTTGTTACAACAGTTTTAATTACTCACAATCAGATAGAGTGTGCACCTCCCTTCAGTGCTACACAGATATTACTCTATGCTCACTCGCCCTTTTCCCCCAGCGGCGGCCTTTCAGCCCGGATCACACGGGAGGAAGACAAATGCTGACCTGATGGCAATACACTCTGTGTGTTTGGTCCCTGAAACCAGTTTTCTTTTACATACCGTACTTTCCAGGCAATTAGGCGCATCGGATCATAGGCTCCCATCTATATTTCTGCTAGTGCAGGGGTCTCAGACACGTTGGCTCGCGAGACGTTATTTGGGTGCCCCCACCTTAATAAGAAAGTTTAATGTCTGTGCGGCCAGCGAGTTTTGTATGAATCTACCAATCACGGTGTGGTATGTGGCACTCGAGGGCCGAACATTGACGTCACTTGCGTGATGCAAGCAGAGAAACCCCCTAAACCCCCCTCATTTGCTCCAGACAGAGACAATTTATGTTATTTGGGTCCAAAATGGCTCTTTCAATGTTCTGGGTTGCCTACCCCTGCATTAGTGGAAAAGCGGCAAATGAGTGTTTAGTGGAAAATCCTGTTCGTGACGCCAATTTTATGTAGTGGAAAATGTCGGGGATTCATCCTGTTAGTGGTAGCCACTTCTATGTGGTCGAAAAGTCTGAATCTTAAACAGGAACATAGAGAGTTTGTTACAACAGTTTTAATTACTCACAATCAGATAGTACAAAGTTGGATTGAATTTCTTGTGGTTGAAAAGTCCGAATTATAAACAGGAACATAGAGTTTGTTACAACAGTTTTAATTACTCACAATCAGATAGACTGTGCACCTCCCTTCAGTTCAACACAGATATTAGTCTATGCTCATTCGCCCTTTTGCCCCAGGGGCGCCCTTTCAGCCTGGATCACATGGGAGGAAGACAAATGCTGACCTGATGGCAATACACTCAGTGTGTTTGGTCCCTGAAACCAGTTTTCTTTTACATACCGTACTTTCCAGGCCATAGGGCGCATCGGATGATAGGCTCCCATCTATATTTCTGCTAGAGCAGAGATCTCAGACACGTTGGCTCGCGAGACGTTATTTGGGTGCCCCCACCTTAATAAGAAAGTTTAATGTCAGTGCGGCCAGCGAGTTTTGTATGAATCTACCAATCTTGGTGTGGTATGTGGCACTCGAGGGCCGAACATTGACGTCACTTGCATGATGCAAGCAGAGAAAACCCCCTAAACCCCCCTCATTTGCTCCAGACAGAGACGATTTATGTTATTTGAGTCCAAAATGGCTCTTTCAATGTTCTGGGTTGCCTACCCCTGCATTAGTGGAAAAGCGGCAAATGAGTGTTTAGTGGGAAATCCTGTTCGTGACGCCAATTTTATGTTGTGGAAAATGTCGAGGATTCATCCTGTTAGTGGTAGCCAATTTAATGTGGTCGACAAGTCTGAATCTTAAACAGGAACATAGAGAGTTTGTTACAACAGTTTTAATTACTCACAATCAGATAGTACAAAGTTGGATTGAATTTTATGTGGTCGAAAAGTCTGAATCTTAAACAGGAACATAGAGAGTTTGTTACAACAGTTTTAATTACTCACAATCAGATAGTACAAAGTTGGATTGAATTTTTTGTGGTCGAAAAGTCCGAATCATAAACAGGAACATAGAGAGTTTGTTACAACAGTTTTAATTACTCACAATCAGATAGTACAAAGTTGGATTGAATTTTATGTGGTCGAAAAGTCCGAATCATAAACAGGAACATAGAGAGTTTGTTACAACAGTTTTAATTACTCACAATCAGATAGTACAAAGTTGGATTGAATCGATATGAAAACAGACAGTGTCTCCAGAGACAAAAGATGGTGAACCCTCGTGAAAGAATTAAGAAAGAGCACACACTCAGGCTTGGTCTTCCCTTCTTATTTATACACTCCATGATGACCTGATTTGTAGCATAACTTATGTAACTGTGAAAGCGACAGAGATGTTGCCATGGAGATGAGGGGTTTTATAACGTGCCTGGCTGGAGTCGCACCGCGACATCTGTCCGTCAGTAATACCGGCAGTAATAACAGTCCCTGATAACCAGGACCAATTAAAACTGTTATTATTATTATTTTTTTTTTTTGCATAGCCTCACATTTCTTAATCCTCATTTTGTTCATTCATATTTTGATTTTATTTTGTGTTGAAAATAAAAATAAAGATATTTAAAAATGTATTTTTTAAGAAATCTTTCCTGGCGGCCCAGACTTACCCAGACTCTGCATCCAGTGGCCCCCAGGTAAATTGAGTTTGAGACCCCTGTTCTAGTGGGTGTATTAGTGTCGTCCCGATACCAGTATTTTGGTACCGGTATCAGTACCAAAAGTATTTTGGCACTTTTCGGTACTTTTCTAATTAAAGGGGACCACAACAAATAACACAAAGTTATATATATATATACTATAAAGTTATATAAGCCTTGCTTGTTCAATATTCAACACAAAACTAGTTTGGGTCCCTAATAAAAGGTTCATTTGTTCGACCTTGGCCCGCGACTTTGTTCTGTTTTTGAGTTTGACACCCCTGCTCTAAATGCACGATTGTGAACTATTCTACAACTAAAAAGTTTGTCTAAGTCTAAGTCTAAGTCATCACTGTTTGGGCGACCTCTGCCTTTGTACTTTGATGTATAATTGTTTGTATTTTGATTGCCTCTGAGACCCAGAGCCAGGTGTGTGAAGAGAGGGAACTTTCTCAAACTTGTCCTTGTCACTGTTCTCATGTCAAACTCACCAAAAATGAGCTCCAGAAGGATGACATCTGGGGAGACAAGGACAAGTGTTAGAAAGTTCCCTCTCTTCACACACCTGGCTCTGGGTCTCAGAGGCAATCAAAATACAAACAATTGCACATCAAAGTACAAAGTACATCAAAGAGACTTGTTTATGTTGGCTATTTACCCACATTAAAGCGTCTGGGTCAAAATGACCCGCAACATCATCTTTGTATACAAACTCTGCAAGACATTCCACCACTCAACAAAGTGTCCAGATTTTACACACCAGTTCATGACCCTAGATGAGGAAAAGTCACCAAATTTCAGCAAGAAAAAGAAAGGATAACCAGTACTTTGATAAACACAAACACTGAAATGGGTCAAATTGACCCTCAACATAATAGAAGGGTTGAAGTAGTAAAACAGGCTAGAACAAAAACGCTTGTGCTAACAGAAAAAGGTAGACGGATGGCGCTAGAATGGGGGCTAGGAATAATAAACGGAAAAACACTGAACTCAGCACTAAGGCACATAAAAGGGAAAACAATGCACGATTGTGAACTATTCTACAACTAAAAAGTCAAGACTTAATGAAGTCACTTCTGCGGAATGGAGGACTTTGTCCTTCATATTCAGAGTGTTTTCTGGATCCAAGGGAACGATTCATTGCATTTATTAAACAGGAAAGATTAAAAGCAACAGTTTTGTTACAGTTAATGGGGCCTGACTCGGTTAAAGACTGGCTTGCAGCGGGTTTCTTGCTCTGCAGCACACACAAAAAAAAACACACAATTAAAAAGAAACAACACACATAGTGTAAGGCAGCAAGGGACTTGGATCGCAGACCGGGTCTGTCAGGACTCACAGGAGGTTCTCTTCAACAGAAAGCTTCTGTGTTCTTTTTGGAATGGTGAAAAAGTATGCGTTGTCCTTTTTTTTTTTTTTTTGGAAAGTAATACAGTTCCGCACTTGAGTGAAGGTATGAAAAAAGAAGACTTATTCCCAAAATTGTCTTAAATAAGCCGGGACTTGGAAAAGTTCCTGAGAGCGTGATCTTGGGATCTGGGAGTGTCCAGCTTGGAGAAAAATCTACTCCCAAGTGGGCCGGACTGGTAAAATCACAGCACGATAACTTAAAAATAAAGGCAACTTCAGATTGTTTCCTTTGTTTAAAAATAGAAAAAGCACATTCTAAAAATTTACAAATCATAATGTTTGTTTTTTTTTTACACTTACAACTTGCGGTTATTGGATTTTTTTCTTCCTTTCTGAATAAATGATGTGAAAATGTTCATCAGTCAACTCATTGGTGTTAAGTTTAAATGAGTGCTTCTTAACCTTGTTGGAGGTACCGAACTCCACCAGTTTCATATGCGGATTCACCAAAACCTTCTTTAGTGAAAAACAAACTGTATTTTTTTTCAAATTCAAGTCAAATTTATATGTTTTTGGTAACACTTTAGTATGGGGAACATAATCTAAGTAACAAAGACTTAATTTAGAGTTATTTGGACACTAGGGGAACATACTCTAAGTCAGGGGTCACCAACCTTTTTGAAACCAAGAACTACTTCTTGGGTACTGATTAATGCGAAGGGCTACCAGTTTGATACTCACTTAGCTTTCAATGTTATGCTGATGACACCCAACTCTACATGCCCCTAAAGCTGACCAACACGCCGGATTGTAGTCAGCTGGAGGCGTGTCTTAATGAAATTAAACAATGGATGTCCGCTAACTTTTTGCAACTCAACGCCAAAAAAACGGAAATGCTGATTATCGGTCCTGCTAGACACCGACCTCTATTTAATAATACAACTCTAACATTTGACAACCAAACAATTAAACAAGGCGACTCGGTAAAGAATCTGGGTATTATCTTTGACCCGACTCTCTCCTTTGAGTCACACATTAAAATCGTTACTAAAACGGACTTCTTTCATCTCCGTAATATCGCTAAAATTCGCTCCATTCTGTCCACTAAAGACGCCGAGATCATTATCCATGCGTTTGTTACGTCTCGCCTCGATTACTGTAACGTATTATTTTCGGGTCTCCCCATGTCTAGCATTAAAAGATTACAGTTGGTACAAAATGCGGCTGCTAGACAAGAACAAGAAAGTTTGATCACATTACGCCTGTACTGTATATACCTTTATATACATATATACATACATATATACTTATACTGTATATACCTTTATATACATATATACATACATATATACCTATACTGTATATACCTTTATATACATATATACATACATATATACCTATACTGTATATACCTTTATATACATATATACATACATATATACCTATACTGTATATACCTTTATATACATATATACATACATATATACCTATACTGTATATACCTTTATATACATATATACATACATATATACCTATACTGGCTCACCTGCACTGGCTTCCTGTGCACTTAAGATGTGACTTTAAGGTTTTACTACTTACGTATAAAATACTACACGGTCTAGCTCCATCCTATCTTGCCGATTGTATTGTACCATATGTCCCGGCAAGAAATCTGCGTTCAAAAGACTCCGGCTTATTAGTGATTCCTAGAGTCCAAAAAAAGTCTGCGGGCTATAGAGCGTTTTCATTTCGGGCTCCAGTACTCTGGAATGCCCTCCCAGTAAAAGTTTGAGATGCTACCTCAGTAGAAGCATTTAAGTCTCACCTTAAAACTCATTTGTATACTCTAGCCTTTAAATAGACTCCATTTTTAGACCAGTTGATCTGCCGTTTCTTTTCTTTTTCTCCTATGTCCCACTCTCCCTTGTGGAGGGGGTCCGGTCCGATCCGGTGGCCATGTACAGCTTGCCTGTGTATCGGCTGGGGACATCTCTGCGCTGCTGATCTGCCTCCGCTTGGGATGGTTTCCTGCTGGCTCTGCTGTGAACGGGACTCTCGCTGCTGTGTTGGATCCGCTTTGGACTGGACTCTTGCGAGTGTGTTGGATCCATTATGGATTGAACTTTCACAGTATCATGTTAGACCCGCTCCACATCCATTGCTTTCCTCCTCTCCAAGGTTCTCATAGTCATCATTGTCACCGACGTCCCACTGGGTGTGAGTTTTCCTTGCCCTTATGTGGGCCTACCGAGGATGTCGTGGTGGTTTGTGCAGCCCTTTGAGACACTAGTGATTTAGGGCTATATAAGTAAACATTGATTGATTTATTGATAAATAAATGGCCATTAATAGCCAATTCGCTCAATTTCCATCCATCCATCCATCATCTTCCGCTTATCCGAGGTCGGGTCGCGGGGGCAACAGCCTAAGCAGGGAAACCCAGACTTCCTTCTCCCCAGCCACTTCGTCTAGTTCTTCCCGGGGGATCCCGAGGCGTTCCCCAGGCCAGCCGGGAGACATAGTCTTCCCAACGTGTCCTGGGTCTTCCCCGTGGCCTCCGACCGGTTGGACGTGCCCTAAACACCTCCCTAGGGAGGCGTTCGCTCAATTTACCTTTGATAAATAAATAAAACCCGGGGTGGACCGCTCGCCTGTGCATCGGTCGGGGGACATCTCTGAGCTGCTGACCCGTCTCCGCTCGGGATGGTCTCCTGCTGACCCCACTATGGACTGGACTTGTCACAAGGGGCCGCGCATAAAGATGCACGAGTTGTCACCCCAAGATGCAAATTGGAATAGTCGAACCTCGGATTCAGGAGAAACAGTGTGGTTTTCGTCCTGGTCGTGGAACTGTGGACCAGCTCTATACTCTGGGCAGGGTTCTTGAGGGTGCATGGGAGTTTGCCCAACCAGTCTACATGTGCTTTGTGGACTTGGAGAAGGCATTGGACCGTGTCCCTCGGGAAGTCCTGTGGGGAGTGCTCAGAGAGTATGGGGTATCGGATTCTTATTGTGGCGGTCCGCTCCCTGTATGATCAGTGTCAGAACTTGGTCCGCATTGCCGGCAGTAAGTCGAACACATTTCCAGTGAGGGTTGGACTCCGCCAAGGCTGTCCTTTGTCACCCATTCTGTTCATAACTTTTATGGATAGAATTTCTAGGAGCAGTCAAGGCGTTGAGGGGTTCCGGTTTGGTGACCGCAGGATTAGGTCTCTGCTTTTTGCAGATGATGTGGTCCTGATGGCTTCATCTGACCGGGATCTTCAGCTCTCGCTGGATCGGTTCGCAGCCGAGTGTGAAGCGACCGGAATGAGAATCAGCACCTCCAAGTCCGAGTCCATGGTTCTTGCCCGGAAAAGGGTGGAAGGCCATCTCCGGGTTGGGGAGGAGATCTTGCCCCAAGTGGAGGAGTTCAAGTACCTAGGAGTCTTGTTCACGAGTGAGGGAAGAGTGGATCGTGAGATCGACAGGCGGATCGGTGCGGCGTCTTCAGTCTTGTACCGATCCGTTGTGGTGAAGAAGGAGCTGAGCCGGAAGGCAAAGCTCTCAATTTACCGGTCGATCTACGTTCCCATCCTCACCTATGGTCATGAGCTTTGGGTCATTACCGAAAGGATAAGATCACGGGTACAAGCGGCCCAAATGAGTTTCCAGGTCTCTCCCTTAGAGATAGGGTGAGAAGCTCTGCCATCCGGGAGGAACTCAAAGTAAAGCCGCTGCTCCTTCACATCGAGAGGAGCCAGATGAGGTGGTTCGGGCATCTGGTCAGGATGCCACCCGTACGCCTCCCTAGGGAGGTGTTTAGGGCACGTCCAACCGGTAGGAGGCCACGGGGAAGACCCAGGACACGTTGGGAAGACTATGTCTCCCGGCTGGCCTGGGAACGCCTCGGGATCCCCCGGGAAGAGCTAGACGAAGTGGCTGGGGAGAGGGAAGTCTGGGTTTCCCTGCTTAGGCTGTTGCCCCCGCGACCCGACCTCGGATAAGCGGAAGAAGATGGATGGATGGATGGGATAGGAATAGTGTCACGCCTATGGTTCATGTTTTGTTTTGGTCATGCTATGTTTAGTTTTTTGGACATTTAGTTCTGTTTGGCATTTCCTTGTTTGTTTTACCATGCCAACTGATTTAGTTTTCTGTCATGTCTGATCATGAGTTTTGTACGGCCATACTACCCTGAGCATCCCCAATCTTATCTGTTCTCAAAGCTAAGCAGTGTCTGGCCGGGTTAGTACTTGGATGGGAGACTACCTAGAAATGCCAGGTGCTTTTAACCTTTGGACTCTAGGTTCCTTTTTTTTCCACTCCCTGTTTTGTTACCATGATGACCAATCAGTTCACCTGTCTTGTCTCACACCTGTTTTCACTTATCATGTTCATTATTTAAGCCACAGTTACCATGTAGTCAGTCTGGCAACATCACCTCATTCACGCCCTCGATTATCTGCTTCATGCCTTGCAATGCTGTCCATTTTGTCCACGTAAGTTTTTTGTTATTCATGCCACCGCGCAAGTGTTTTTGTTTCATGTTTGTAGTTTATACCCTCCGTGCTAGTCTTTTATTTCATAGCCCAGTTTTTTTGTACTGCCATTGTGCGCGCTTTTTGTTGGTTCCTGTTTTTTAGTTTTAGTGTTAAAATAAAGATGTACCTACCTTCACGCCGTTTCCACTCCATTCGCTTTGCACCTCAATCAATCAATCAATCAATGTTTATTTATATAGCCCCAAATCACAAATGTCTCAAAGGACTGCACAAATCATTACGACTACAACATCCTCGGAAGAACCCACAAAAGGGCAAGGAAAACTCACACCCAGTGGGCAGGGAGAATTCACATCCAGTGGGACGCCAGTGACAATGCTGACTATGAGAAACCTTGGAGAGGACCTCAGATGTGGGCAACCCCCCCTCTCTAGGGGACCGAAAGCAATGGATGTCGAGCGGGTCTAACATGATACTGTGAAAGTTCAATCCATAGTGGCTCCAAGACAGCAGTGAGAGTCCCGTCCACAGGAAACCATCTCAAGCGGATCAGCAGCGTAGAGATGTCCCCAACCGATACAGGCGAGCGGTCCATCCTGGGTCCCGACGAGCGGTCCATCCTGGGTCTCGACTCTGGACAGCCAGTACTTCATCCATGGTCATCGGACCGGACCCCCTCCACAAGGGAGGGGGGGACATAGGAGAAAGAAAAGAAGCGGCAGATCAACTGGTCTAGAAAGGAGGTCTATTTAAAGGCTAGAGTATACAGATGAGTTTTAAGATGAGACTTAAATGCTTCTACTGAGGTAGCATCTCGAACTCGGGAAAACAACCCAAGACCAAGTCCAAGCCTGACAAATAACAGGTAAGAGCTTGGTTTAATACAAAAATAAAATAACACTGGTACAAAAAACAGGCAAAGGAAAGCGCATGCCTACGCAGGGGAAGCTAAGCTAATTTAGCAGGAAGTCAAAAGTCCAGAATGACGTGACTTAGCATGGAATACAGACTTACAAAAACGTCCCGTGAGTGTTGCTTACCGCAAACAAAGGATCAAGGATGAACGGAGGGAGAAGGCAGGCTTAAATACAGAAGTAAACAATTACCACAGGTGCGGGTCAAAAGGCAGAGCAGGTGGAACAAATGCGAAACCATGGTAACAAGATAAATAAGGAAGTGCACAAACAAAGTCAGGTCCGGAAGAGTCCAAAACAATCAGAAAACACAAAAGGACTCAAAAACCAAAATAAGAATGGCTATAATTCCACAATAATAACCATGTGAATGTATGGAATTTGATTTTTCACATTTAGTTGTTGCCATATATTCAATATGAATCCAACATTTCATACACATTCTGTGTATTTTGCCAGGAGTATGATTTTCTTCTACAATAACATAAAGAAAGTTTGACTTTTAATTGGAACATCCTTGAAAGAATACCTACCCATTATTTGTTAAAAAAATGTCGGTTGATACATTAAAAAAAAAGAAGAAAACGAGGAAAAAGTCACACTCCAACAAACAAATAAATGAACCCACGCTAATAAAAACACCTTGACGCAGATAATTATTCTCTTCATATCCTTGCCAAAAAAGTTTCTGGTTTTCAACACAAAAGTGCAATTCTCTGCTTGCTTACATCTTCTCTGTTTGATAAATTGTGAAGTAGACATGAATCAATCAATCAATCAATGTTTATTTATATAGCCCCAAATCACAAATGTCTCAAAGGACTGCACAAATCATTACGACTACAACATCCTCGGAAGAACCCACAAAAGGGCAAGGAAAACTCACACCCAGTGGGCAGGGAGAATTCACATTCAGTGGGACGCCAGTGACAATGCTGACTATGAGAAACCTTGGAGAGGACCTCAAATGTGGGCAACCCCCCCCCCTCTTCTATGGGACCGTAAGCAATGGATGTCAAGCGGGTCTAACATGATACTGTGAAAGTTCAATCCATAGTGGCTCCAACACAGCCGCGAGAGTTCAGTTCAAAGCGGATCCAAGACAGCAGCGAGAGTCCCGTCCACAGGAAACCATCTCAAGCGGATCAGCAGCGTAGAGATGTCCCCAACCGATACAGGCGAGCGGTCCATCCTGGGTCCCGACGAGCGGTCCATCCTGGGTCTCGACTCTGGACAGCCAGTACTTCATCCATGGTCATCGGACCGGACCCCCTCCACAAGGGATGGGGGGACATAGGGGAAAAAAGAAAAGAAGCGGCAGATCAACTGGTCTAAAAAGGAGGTCTGTTTAAAGGCTAGAGTATACAGATGAGTTTTAAGGTGAGACTTAAATGCTTCTACTGAGGTAGCATCTCGAACTGTTACCGGGAGGGCATTCCAGAGTACTGGAGCCTGAACGGAAAACGCTCTATAGCCCGCAGACTTTTTTTGGGCTCTAGGAATCACTAATAAGCTGG
The DNA here is from genome assembly GCF_033978795.1 of Nerophis ophidion. Classification (NCBI taxonomy): domain Eukaryota; kingdom Metazoa; phylum Chordata; class Actinopteri; order Syngnathiformes; family Syngnathidae; genus Nerophis; species Nerophis ophidion. Next base: position 4,591,716 of record NC_084615.1, read on the forward strand.
AGTCTTTTGAAGGCAGATTTCTTGCCGGGACATATGGTACAATACAATCGGCAAGATAGGATGGAGCTAGACCGTGTAGTATTTTATACGTAAGTAGTAAAACCTTAAAGTCACATCTTAAGTGCACAGGAAGCCAGTGCAGGTGAGCCAGTACAGGTATATATGTATGTATATATGTATATAAAGGTATATACAGTATAGGTATATATGTATGTATATATGTATATAAAGGTATATACAGTATAGGTATATATGTATGTATATATGTATATAAAGGTATATACAGTACAGGTATATATGTATGTATATATGTATATAAAGGTATATACAGTATAGGTATATATGTATGTATATATGTATATAAAGGTATATACAGTATAGGTATATATGTATGTATATATGTATATAAAGCTATATACAGTACAGGTATATATGTATGTATATATGTATATAAAGGTATATACAGTATAGGTATATATGTATGTATATATGTATATAAAGGTATATACAGTATAGGTATATATGTATGTATATATGTATATAAAGGTATATACAGTATAGGTATATATTTATGTATATATGTATATAAAGGTATATACAGTACAGGTATATATGTATGTATATATGTATATAAAGGTATATACAGTATAGGTATATATGTATATATGTATGTATATATATATAAAGGTATATACAGTATAGGTATATATGTATGTATATATATATAAAGGTATATACAGTACAGGTATATATGTATGTATATATGTATATAAAGGTATATACAGTACAGGCGTAATGTGATCAAACTTTCTTGTTCTTGTCAAAAGTCTAGCAGCCGCATTTTGATGCTTATGCCCCCAAATGTATCTTATGTGATTAATCCGCATAGATAATGTGGGAGTGCTGCAAAGGCAGAGGTCGCCCAAACAGTGATGACTTAGACTTAGACTTAGACAAACTTTAATGATCCACAAGGGAAATTGTTTAACACAGTTTCTCAGTTACAATGATGGAAAGTGTAAGGATGGAAAGGACAATGCAGGTATAAATAGACTAGATATAGCAATATAAAATATAACGTATCTGCGAATATATACAATATATACTTAATAGGTGTGCATTATATTATATATACAGATATATTATGTCTATAACATATATACAATATATACCAATTACTATGTACAATATTACAGTATATGTGGCAGCCCCAGCATAAAATAGAGAGTAAATCCAGCAGAAAATAGAATATATGTTGCCATCCGCTGCTCAGATCAATCCATATTGTTGCTTTGTTTCCTTGTTTTGCATCATTCTCCGTCGTTTGACTCCTTACTTCCTGTTTAGTCCGTCACCATGGTTTCATATTGTGTTCACCTGCTACTCACGGTCCCTGCACACCTGTTTTACTAATCACCTCCCTTATTTAAGCTCGCCCCTTATCGTTATTCATTTTGGGTTCCTAATTTGCTCATATGCAACAAGTGACGACTGCTATTGTTCATTATTACTCGCTAGCTTCCCTGCTACGTTTATTGCTTATTCTTAGCTCTCATGCTAAATATTTTGTTTTCCCTTTTGTGTGCCTTAGTGCCAAGTTTTGTGTTTTTCTGTTTATTATTCCTAGCCTCCATGCTAGTGCCATTCGTCTACCTTTTTCTGTGTTTTTGTTCTAGCCTGTTTTACTACTTCAACCCTTCTATTATGTTGAGGGTCAATTTGACCCATTTCAGTTTTCGTGTTTATCAAAGTACTGGTTATCCTTTCTTTTTCTTGCTGAAATTTGGTGAGTTTTCCTCATCTAGGGTCATGAACTGGTGTGTAAAATCTGGACGCTTTGTTGAGTGGTGGAATGTCTTGCAGAGTTTGTATACAAAGATGATGTTGCGGGTCATTTTGACCCAGACACTTTAATGTGGGTAAATAGCCAAAATAAACAAGTCTCTTTGATGTACCTTTTACTTTGATGTACAATTGTTTGTATTTTGATTGCCTCTGAGACCCAGAGCCAGGTGTGTGAAGAGAGGGAACTTTCTCAAACTTGTCCTTGTCACTGTTCTCATGTCATCTCTTTGACAAACTCACCAAAAATGAGCTCCAGAAGGATGACATCCGAGGAGACAACGACAAGTGTGAGAAAGTTCCCTCTCTTCACACACCTGGCTCTGGGTCCCAGAGACAATCAAAATACAAACAATTGTACATCAAAGTAAAAAGTACATCAAGGAGACATGTTTATTTTTGGATCTGAACAGCTATTTACCCACATTAAAGCGCCTGGGTCAAAATGACTCGCAACATCATCTTTTTATACAAATTCTGCACAAACATTCCACTACACAACAAAGTGTCCAGATTTTACACACCAGTTCATGACCCTAGATGAGGAAAAGTAACCAAATTTCAGCAAGAAAAAGAAAGGATAACCAGTACTTTGATCAACACAAAAACTGAAATGGGTCAAATTGACCCTTAACATAATACAATTGGAATAAAAAATGTATTGTATGTCACTTTTCTAAATGTTTATATAACCTAAAACTAAATTGATATTGGTTTAACCTGTTTTCTTGACTGTTCTGAGTGCATTTACACAGTGCGGGTCAAAACGACCCGCAACACAATCAATGTCATTTTCCCAACATAATACAAGGGTTAACAAATATTTTAATTCTTACCTTTTGCTGTGTTCTTGCCGACGCATCCTTGGAGGAACGGACCCGGCATCGCTATGCCAACCAGACGTTACAATATAGACATTTAAAAACAAAGAGATCTGACATAGAAGGTATCAGGTAATAGACAGATATTATATATTGCTGTATGGGGAGTGATTACACAGCTGGATGGAGTGCGGAATGAAGGAGTTCTTGTATCGCACAGTGCGGGGAGGAAGCTGAAGGAGCCTTTTGGAGTATGTACTCCGCTGTACCAAATTGTCTGGTGGAGTGGGTGGGCAGGATTGAGTATTATGGCCAGCAGTTCGTCCAGTGTCCTCCTGTCCCTCACTGACACAAACGCCTCCAACTGCGAGCCAATAGTTTGGCCGGCTTTCTGGATCAGTTTATCAATCAGGTTTGAGTCTCTTTTGCTGGTGCTGCTCCCCCAACAAAGCACTGCGAAGTACAGGGCACTGGCCACAACAGACCGATAAAAGATCTCCAACAGCTTGCTGCACACATTAAAGGACCTAAGGTCCTCAGGAAAAAGAGTCTGCTCATGCCCTTCTTGTAAAAAGTATTGCAGTTGTCCTTCCAGTCCAGTCTGCTGTTCAAGTGAACTCCCATGTACTTATACTGCCCCACTACTGCCACCTCCCAGCCCTGGATCTTGATGGGCTCCACCGGGGTCATACTCTTCCTGAAGTCCATGACCAGCTCCTTGGTCTTGTCCACGTTAAGGATACTTGCCAACCTTGAGACCTCCGATTTCAGGGGATGGGGTTGGGGGCGTGGTTGGGGAGAGGGTGTGGTTAAGAGGGGTGGGTATAATTCACCAACTCGAGTATTTCATATATATTTAATTTATATATATATATATATATATATGTATATATATATATATATATATATATATATATATATATATATATATATATATATATGTATGAAATACTTGAATTTCAGTGAATTCTAGCTATATATATTTATTTTATTATATATATATAAATAAAATAAATAGTTGATTTTCCGACGGCACCTATCAAATACACCGTAATAAAAACACAGTTGTTCTACTAACTGTACTGTGCTTGCTGGTTACTAAAAAAACAACAACAACACTTACCTTTCACTATTTGAATAACCATTGTTCTGCCATTTGCGTATTGGCAAGCGATCTCCTAATCCGGGAACATCCTTCACGGATTTGTTGTAGACTTCCGCAAATGAGAACGGAATGTTGCTTCCAGCTATCAGCATAGCCATCTTTGTCTCAGCATAAAATACACCATCGGGTCTCCATTTTGCGAGGTGGGCCATAATTCTGGGTTGTGAACGATGCTGCGCTGCGGACGCTTTGTGCTCCGCCGAGTATATCTGTTCGGCCGCCGTGTTCAAAGGAGAAGTCTGTTCTACAAAATTTACAAGCAACATACCCCTTCCCCTTTGAACTCTCCTGGATAAACTGAAATTCTTGTTTCCAATCGTTCTGGAACTTGCAAGCGTATTTCTTCATGTTGCTCGTCGACGGTGTAATATATTGGGTTGGAGTCAATTTACGTCTCTTTACTGTGGGCTTCAGAACAGGCTCCCTAATGCATGTTCCTTGACTCCACTTAAATGTAGAATATATTTACATTCTATTCTATGTACAGTAGATGGCAGTATTGTCCTGTTTAAGAGGGTAACAACATTGAGTCAGGTCTGGATTTTGGGAGATAAAATTTGTCCCGGGAGGTTTTCTGGACAGGCGCTGAATTTCTGGAGACTCCCGGAAAATTCGTGAGGGTTGGCAAGTATGACGTTAAGGACCAGATGGTTCGCCTGAGACCACTCCACAAAGTCAGCGATCAGTGTCCTGTACTCCAATTCCTTTCCCTCTCCGACACACCCGACCACAGCAGAGTCGTCAGAGTTTTTCTTCAGGTGGCAGAACCTGGAACTGTACTGGAAGTCCGGGGTGTACAGGGTGAACAGGAAAGGAGACAGGACAGTCCCCTGTGGAACACCTACACCACTGACCACAGTATCCGACAGGGAGCTCCCCAGTCGCACAAACTGGGGCCTGTCAGACAAGTAATCAGTGATACAGGAGACAATGGATGAACTGACACCCATCCTGAGCAACTTGTCACCCATCAGAATTGGCGTTTAAGGCACTGGAGAAACCAAAGAACATGATCCTCACAGGTGAGAGTGAGCACGATGCAGCAGGTAGATAACAGCATCATCCACTCCTACATGAGAGTTGTGTTGCGGTAATTAAACCTGACAGCGTTCTCAGAGAACACCAATAAAGAAAGACCTGCAGGATTGGTGCATACTGCATGCCTGCAGAAAGACAGTTTGAAAAGAAAAAAAGCTTTGAAATGTTTGTAATAATACAACTCTAACATTTGACAACCAAACAATTAAACAAGGCGACACGGTAAAGAATCTGGGTATTATCTTCGACCCAACTCTCTCCTTTGAGGCACACATTAAAAGCGTTACTAAAACGGCCTTCTTTCATCTCCGTAATATCGCTAAAATTCGCTCCATTCTGTCCACTAAAGACGCTGAGATCATTATCCATGCGTTTGTTACGCCTCGTCTCGATTACTGTAACGTATTATTTTCGGGTCTCCCCATGTCTAGCATTAAAAGATTACAGTTGGTACAAAATGCGGCTGTTAGACTTTTGACAAGAACAAGAAAGTTTGATCACATTACGCCTGTACTGTATATACCTTTATATACATATATACATACATATATACCTATACTGGCTCACCTGCACTGGCTTCCTGTGCACTTAAGATGTGACTTTAAGGTTTTACTACTTACGTATAAAATACTACACGGTCTAGCTCCATCCTATCTTGCCGATTATATTGTACCATATGTCCCGGCAAGAAATCTGCGTTCAAAGGACTCCGGCTTATTAGTGATTCCCAAAGCCCAAAAAAAGTCTGCGGGCTATAGAGCGTTTTCATTTCGGGCTCCAGTACTCTGGAATGCCCTCCCGGAAACAGTTCGAGATGCTACCTCAGTAGAAGCATTTAAGTCTCACCTTAAAACTCATTTGTATACTCTAGCCTTTAAATAGACTCCCTTTTTAGACCAGTTGATCTGCTGTTTCTTTTCTTTTCTTTTTCTTCTATGTCCCACTCTCCCCTGTGGAGGGGGTCCGGTCCGATCCGGTGGCCATGTACTGCTTGCCTGTGTATCGGCTGGGGACATCTCTACGCTGCTGATCCGCCTCCGCTTGGGATGGTTTCCTGCTGGCTCCGCTGTGAACGGGACTCTCGCTGCTGTGTTGGATCCGCTTTGGACTGGACTCTCGCGACTGTGTTGGATCCATTATGGATTGAACTTTCACAGTATCATGTTAGACCCGCTCTACATCCATTGCTTTCCTCCTCTCCAAGGTTCTCATAGTCATCATTGTCACCGATGTCCCACTGGGTGTGAGTTTTCCTTGCCCTTATGTGGGCCTACCGAGGATGTCGTGGTGGTTTGTGCAGCCCTTTGAGACACTAGTGATTTAGGGCTATATAAGTAAACATTGATTGATTGATTGATTGTAGATGTATAATATTCAGTCCTTCGTGTCAAACCCTTCAGACCGTCTCCTTTGAATCGACACAATTCATGCAGTTGACCAGAGAGGGTCCTTGGGGTGACTTGACCGTCACTATGTTCTCTTCCTGTAGCCCCTCAGAATAGTCGTACGCCGGTTGCCACGGCAACCCACCAGGACCTGCAGTATGTCCAGAGAAAAAGAGTTGACAAGGGATGAAGGAAGAAGAAACAGCAGCTGTCCTCATAAAGAGCCTTTGGATTTTATTGACCCGTTAACTCGGCAGATTTAAGAAGTCACTTTGAGAAAGAAAAAAAAAAAAATATGGGGATAATCACGCATTCCATCAAAGGAAGTCCTCGCAGACTTAACTTGTTTCATATTTTGCCTCACCAACGAGATGAAACAAACCGTTTTTTTTTGTTTTTTTTTTAATCTGGGAAGGCCTGAAAAGATTCAATTTGCCTTTCCTGAGGGTCACTGCACCGAGTGTGACCTGTTCATGTAAGCAGAGACATTACATGAAATGAAAAAGAAAACACTGCGCCAATACTAAGACATAACTCTGCTATTAGTGTTCTAATTATCGTGTGTGTGCGTGTGTGTGTGTGTGTGTGTGTATGTGCGTGTGTGTGTGTGTGTTTTCTAGGTGTTGCCAAGCTGCCGTGGCAAGAACAAAATGGAATTTCATTTGATTTTGTTTTATTTGGCTCCCGATAGTTGAGTTGAGTTGAGTTTGAGTTTATCTGGAACATGCATGCATGCAACATGATGCATCGCACATGCATGCATAAAACATGATGCATCACACATTCATGCATACAGCATGATACATCACACGTGCATGCATACAACATGATACATCACACATGCATGCATACAACATGATACATCACACATGCATGCATATAACATGAAACATCACACATACATGCATACAACATGATATATCACGCATGCATGCATACAACATGATACATCACACATGCATGCATACAACATGATACATCACACATGTATGCATACAACATGATGCATCACATATGCATGCGTACAACATGATACATCACACATGCATGCATACAACATGATACATCACACATGCATGCATACAACATGATGCATCACACATGCATGCATACAACATGATACATCACATATGCATGCATACAACATGATGCATCACACATGTATGCATACAACATGATGCATCGCACATGCATGCATACAACATGATACACCACATATGCATGCATACAACATTATACATCGCACATGCATGCATACAACATGATACACCACACATGCATGCATACAACATGATACATCACACATGCATGCATACAACATGATACATCACACATGCATGCATACAACATGATATATCACGCATGCATGCATACAACATGATACATCACATATGCATGCATACAACATTATACATCGCACATGCATGCATACAACATGATACACCACACATGCATGCATACAACATGATACATCACACATGCATGCATACAACATGATACATCACACATGCATGCATACAACATGATATATCACGCATGCATGCATACAACATGATGCATCACACATGTATGCACACAACATAATGCACCACAAATGCATGCATACAACATGGTACATCACACATGCATGCATACAACATGATACATCACACATGCATGCATACAACATGATGCATCACACATGCATGCATACAACATGATACATCACACATTCATGCATACAACATGATACATCACACATGCATGCATACAACATGATACATCACACATGCATGCATACCTCATGCATAACACATGCATGCATACAACATGATACATCACACATGCATGCATACAACATGATACATCACACATGCATGCACGCAACATGATACACCACACATGCATGCATACAACATGATACATCACACATGCATGCATACAACATGATACATCACACATGCATGCATACAACATGATACATCACACATGCATGCATACAACATGATGCATCACACATGCATGCATACAACATGATACATCATGCATGCATGCATACATCATGCATCACACACGTATGCATACAGCATGATACAACACGCATGCATGCATACAACATGATACATCATGCATGCATCCATACAACATGATACATCATGCATGCATGCATACAACATGATACATCATGCATGCATCCATACAACATGATACATCATGCATGCATGCATACAACATGCTACATCATGCATGCATGCATACAACATGATACATCACACATGCATGCATACAACATGATACATCATGCATGCATGCATACAACATGCTACATCATGCATGCATGCATACAACATGATACATCACACATGCATGCATACAACATGCTACATCATGCATGCATGCATACAACATGATACATCACACATGCATGCATACAACATGATACATCATGCATGCATGCATACAACATGCTACATCATGCATGCATGCATACAACATGATACATCACACATGCATGCATACAACATGCTACATCATGCATGCATGCATACAACATGATACATCACACATGCATGCATACAACATGATACATCACATATGCATGCATACAACATGCTACATCATGCATGCATGCATACAACATGATACATCACACATGCATGCATACAACATCATACATCACACATGCATGCATACAACATGATACATCACACATGCATGCATACATCATGCATCACACATGCATGCATACAACATGATACACCACACATGCATGCATACAACATGATACATCACAATTTCCAGGTTCTTTCTTCATCATATCCAAAATGAGTGGTAAGAAGCAGTCTATCAATCAATCAATCAATCAATGAATCAATAAAGTGTAGTTTTGCAGTTATTTCCCCATATTTCTACACAATAACTCAGACATGGTAACACTAGTGAGCAGCAGAAAATATGGAGGTTTTTGCTTTATTCACTATTGACGTATTTATTGCTCATCTATGTTTAGGATAATAATAACAAAGCATTCAGTGTAATATGCACTTTAACTCATCTGTTTTCCCAGAAAGTTGTCCTGGTGATAAACCAAAAGGACAGCCGGCACATGGCTACCCTTCCAACTAATGATTTTACTATACAACAGGGGGCGCTGTTATGTGTGGCAATGAAACTGTACACCCAGGGCTTTGTGTGACCCCAAACAAGATTTTTTTGTAGCCCTATTTTGGTATTGAATATGACCTAATAATTATTAACATTATATTGCTGGAGGGCCCCCAATGCCCCATCACACAATTATAGCGATTAAATAAGAGTAAGATTAATTAGAATTGCAAACGAACATTAGTCAGTTGAATTGTATTTGTTTTAATTTAAATACGTTTTATTCTGTATCGTTTAATTGAGTTACGACGCCAAGAGGATTTCGAAAGGATCAAAGTGCAAACTGCTAATGGACACAACGTAGAGTTAAATTCCAAACTGCTTGCATGAATGACTTAACACCGACTTTTAACTATACTGTGTCAAGACCAGGACTAGGACTTGGATTGTTTTTCCGACGCAAAGGAAAATTGGCACGAGCCAGGCGTGAATGTAAGTACATGTTTATTTTTAAACACTATAACTGACAAAAAGGCAAACAAATGGCGCGCACAATGGCGGAGAACAAACTTGACTACTGACGACAAAAACTAGAATCAAGGCATGACACACAAAACTCAATAACTGTGACCTAAAAAAACAAAAAACTTACGTGGTATGGAAAGAATGATAATACAGCAAAGGCATGGCATGAAGGCAGTTGAGGAATATGAAAAGTAGCCAGGCTGATTTCCTGGCAACTTTTGGTTTAAATAATGGTCATGATAATTACAAACAGGTGTGAGACATTAGGACAGGGGCGTGGCATGAGGGCAAGGTGAAAACTAATGAGATGCTATGGAAAGAAGAAAAACAAGGAAGTGCAGGAACAAGAAATGAATGTCCAAAAAACAAAACCAAACATGACTAAAACAAAACATGAACCCATAGACGTGGTTTACTCTGCTTAAATGTAAAAAAATACTAGGTTAAAATCCGTTAACTCGGAAATATTGACACACCATTTTTTTACCGTGTATGTTTGCATGCACTAAATAACACATTATTTATTTAATTTGTTTGAAACTAGCTTTTTAAAACACATTTAAAAACCTTAATAATGTTTTTCATACTGCATAAAGCTCTGTGAGATTGAATATTCATACAACCTGCCGTTATTCATTTCAAATTTGATTATAAAGTATTATTTTATAGCAGGGTTGTCAAACTGATTCCAGAAAACAGAGTGAGATGTTCAAGATCTTGTGCAAAACACAAATGCATAAAATGACTTAACACATTCAATGACGGGTAAAACATTTACAAATACAACAACCAACTTCTAAAACATTAAAACCGACTCCAAAACACATAAAATGACTCCGAAGAGATGCACAGTGACATCTAAAACGTAAATTGCTCCTAAAACACATAACAAGACTCCTAAAACTCATAATAAGACTCCTAAAACACATTAAGACTCCTAAAACTCATAATAAGACTCCTAAAACACATTAAGACGCCTAAAACACGTACAAAACTCATAAAACACAGAAAAATACTCCTAAAAACATGTAAAAAAAACAACAACTCCTAAAACAAATTTAAAAACAGATCCTAAAACACGTAAAAAACTCATAAAACACAGAAAAATACTCCTAAAAACATGTAAAAAAAATAAAAATCCTAAAAAAAATTTTTAAACAGATCCTAAAACACGTAGAAAACTCATAAAACACGGAAAAATACTCCTAAAAACATGTAAAAAAAACAACAACTCCTAAAACAAATTTAAAAATAGATCCTAAAACACGTAAAAAACTCATAAAACATGGAAAAATACTCCTAAAAACATGTAAAAAAAACAACTCCTAAAACAAATTTAAAAACAGATCCTAAAACACGGAAAAAAACTCATAAAACACGTAAAAATACTCCTAAAAACATGTAAAAAAACAACAACTCCTAAAACAAATTTAAAAACAGATCCTAAAACACGTAAAAAACTCATAAAACACAGAAAAATACTCCTAAAAACATGTAAAAAAAATAAAAATCCTAAAAAAAATTTAAAAACAGATCCTAAAACACGTAGAAAACTCATAAAACACGGAAAAATACTCCTAAAAACATGTAAAAAAAACAACAACTCCTAAAACAAATTTAAAAATAGATCCTAAAACACGTAAAAAACTCATAAAACATGGAAAAATACTCCTAAAAACATGTAAAAAAAACAACTCCTAAAACAAATTTAAAAACAGATCCTAAAACACGGAAAAAAACTCATAAAACACGTAAAAATACTCCTAAAAACATGTAAAAAAACAGCAACTCCTAAAACAAATTTAAAAACAGATCCTAAAACACGTAAAAAACTCATAAAACACAGAAAAATACTCCTTAAAACATGTAAAAAAACCAACAACTCCTAAAAAAAATTTAAAAACAGATCCTGAAACACGTAGAAAACTCATAAAACACGGAAAAATACTCCTAAAAACATGTAAAAAAACAACAACTCCTAAAACAAATTTAAAAACAGATCCTAAAACACGGAAAAAAACTCATAAAACACGTAAAAATACTCCTAAAAACATGTAAAAAAAACAAAACTCCTAAAACAAATTTAAAAACAGATCCTAAAACACGTAAAAAACTCATAAAACACGTAAAAATACTCCTAAAAACATGTAAAAAAAACAAAACTCCTAAAACAAATTCAAAAACAGATCCTAAAACACGTAAAAAACTCATAAAACACGGAAAAATACTCCTAAAAACATGTAAAAAAACAAAACTCCTAAAACAAATTTAAAAACAGATCCTAAAACACGTAAAAAACTCATAAAACACGGAAAAATACTCCTAAAAACATGTAAAAAGAGTCCTAAAACAAATTTAAAAACAGAACTCATTTTAGCTCAGGGGCCGCTTGGGGGAAAATCTGTGCACACGGACCAATAGAATAATGGCATTAAATTTAAAAAAAATAAAGACAACTTCGGAGTGTTTTATTTGTCTTACTTTAATAAAAATATAGAAAACAAATTACTGGCAGCGATAAAGTTTGGATCCGTGAAGGAAAGAAGAAAGAGAATTCATGTTTATAACTGAATACATTTACATATGCATACAAATGTGTTTTAGTTAGTATTTTATTTTTTTTATGAATAAAGTAACATTTATGACAACCTTTTTCCAAAATACGATATAGAATGTGAGGTATAACAGTACAATGCATACATATTCATTTGTTTTCAAAATGCTTACAAAAAAGTGGGACCCCAAAAATTCACTGTGGGACCCCATTTTTATGACTTGATGGGACCCCATTTTGAAAATTCCTATCACCAACACTGAAGGAGTACCGGTTCGTGCAAAACAGCAGCAGGCGGCTGTGGCCTGCGGGCTGGTTCTAATACTAATCAAATATCATCCTGGGGGCCATAGATAATTTAATCAAGGGCCGGATCTGGCCCCCGGGCCTTAACTTTGACACCCCTGTTTTATAGTATAAAGTACAGATTAGCTAATATAGGATTATCATTAGTAGATAATAATAATACATCATTATTAGCAATATAATTAATGTTATCATTACTGTTAATAATATTATCTATTGGGGGTTAAGTCTACCATGTCTTTAAATAAGATGCCTCCGTTTGGAACTTTAATCAAAGTTACTTGAACGCACCACAATAAGTTGCTATGGCAGTAATTCTCAAGTTGTGGTGGTAAGCAGGCTCCATTCAATGGTGCTCTGAAAAAAAATCACTAAGAGTTGTATCTTCTTTTATATTCAGACACAGTGTTACTGTTCAAACTGTGTGTAATGTTACAGTGGCCAAACATGTTAACAATAATATTGATTAATATCAACAATTAATCATAATATTAAATATACTCGTTAAATAAAACATACCGTATTTCCTAGAATTACTGCCGGGTCAAACTCGTTACGGAAAATAATTAGCGCATGCTTAGCATTACCCCCAGCTCAGGATTAACGCTGAGTTAAACTCGTTTCGCAAAATATTATTTTTATTAGCGCGTGTCTAGAATTTCCACTGGGTCAAACTCGTCACGTCACCAGTGACACTTCACCTGTCATCATTTTCAAAATGGAGAAGGCTGATTTCAATCATTTTTAATCACATAAAGGGAAGAAGATTAAGAGCTATTCAGTAAGATTTAAGGTCCAAGCTATTGAATATGCTAAAAAGAACAGTAAGCAGCTATGTTTTATTAATATACCGTAGCTGCGTGTGTCAAATATGAGTCATTAAATGACTCCCGCCTCCTGGTGGTAGAGGGCGCTAGTGATCCTTCTTGCGACTACTCGGCTGCAGAAGAAGTGACAACAAGCAGCAAGAGTTAATTTTTTCCTCTCGCTTGCACTTTTAACATGGAGGATTACATATCTAAAATAAAACAGTTTTCTAAACTGGACTTTCAATCGAAGCAGGAGGTAATAAAGGAAGATCTCCATCGAGACAGAGAGACTTTTAAAACTGAAGAACGATAAGGAAGACTTCTATAAACAAGTTAACAATTTTTTTGATCAGAAGGAGCTGCGCATGGACTTCATTTATAAGTAAAGGTAAAACCATAATAAACATTTTTTTAATTAAATGTGCTTTTCATGATGGTATCCTTACATCACACTCAAATTTTTAAGCGTAGGCCTAAATTTACCGCATGCCTTTGGTAAGCGCCGGAGTAAGAAGAGGTTTTAAATTAATTAGCACCCCGGCAGCAATTCAAGGAAATACGGTATGCCTATTTAATGAATACTTAGGCCTACTATTGTACTGTATTTTAACGTCGAGCATTATAGTGGAACTTGGCGAGCCATTTTTTTTTCTAAAGTGGTACTTGGTGAAAAAATTTAAGAACCACTGTCCTATAGGATGAAAAAGTGTACGTAAAAATGTGTTAGATGCGGCCATAAATTGATTTATCATAATTTTACCTTTATTTTGGTTCCTAAATGTTGGCGTTAGGGTTGTCCCTATACCAATATTTCGATATTTTTCTAAATAAAGGGAACCACAAAAAATTGCATTGTTCGGCTTTAAATTAACAAAAAATCTTACGGTACTGTAAAAAATGTTTCTTATTTCACGTTTGTCCTTGAATAAAATAGTGAACATACAAGAAAAATTGTCTTTTAGTAGTAAGTAAACAAACTAATTTAGCTGCTGGGGTATATAGTGACATATTGTTTTATTTTTCTATTCTATTATTGTGTCAAAATTTTTAAGGACATGTGGTAGAAAATGAATTTTTAATCTACTTGTTCATTTACTGTTAATTTGTGCTTATTTTCTCTTTCGACACGTTCTATCTACACTTCTGTTAAAATGTCATCGTCAAAACGCGGACTATGGTGGGGTTTGTTTTCCCGGAATGCAGAAGGAACTGGATCGGTCGTGGCGTGAAGGTAAATACATGATTTAATAATACTATAAAAAGTGCAAACAAAGGGCGCGCACCAGGCGGAGACAAAAACTTGGCAAAGGAAACAAAAAAGCACTTTGACTTAAACAAAGGACATAAAACAGAAGACACTAATAAATTTGGCATAAACAAACAGAAACGTACTTGCGGTGACATGAGCAGGGCAGCATGAACTATGACATGAAGTAGGCATGAAACAAAGTGGTCATAAACAGGGTGAACAGAGCATGGAGCAACAACAATGACGCCAGAACGACCAACTAAAAAAAGACAGGTTTAAATAGATATGTCATGATTGGCAACAGGTGCGTGAGAACAGGTGAAAACTAATGGGTCGCCATGGTGACAAAACGAGGGAGTGAAAAAACAGTAACTAATGGAGTCTTGAAGTAACAGAACATAACTAAACAAAACATGATCACAAGGCATGACAGTAAAAATAACTTATTTTTCTGTTGTTTGGGTACTTTACATTAGTTTTCCATGATACCACAAATTTCGGGTATCATTCCGATACCAAGTCGTTACAGGATTTTCTGAGTTTACATATGTAATATAAATTTTGAAAAAAAAAAAAAAAAAAAAGATTTAGTGATTTTAAAAATATCGATGTAATCATAGCAGTATCGACTATACACTGTCAGGCTTGTGTGTGTTTTAGTTTCTCCTCTGTGTGTAGTATTTCCTGTCTTTTGTTTCCTATCAACGCTCTTATTTTCTCTGTTTCCCCTCAGCTGTGGCTGATTGGTACCTGGCCACACCTGGTGTCAATCAGTCCGCTCCTATTTAAACCTGTTTTTTCCTCCAGTCGAGTGCTGGATTATTGTCATGTATTATCGCTCCTGTCGTGTCGTACTGTGTCGTGTCTTTGCAGCGTAGCGGTAAGCTATATTCGTTAGATGTTTGTAGCTTGCTGTTGTTTGTTCCCTGCTTCCAGTTTGTTTTCATATTACAAGTACGACTTCTGTTTTCCTGCTCGCTGCCCGCTACCTTCCACGCTAGGCCCCCTTTTTGTTTTTGCTAGCTTCCATGCTAAGTTCCTTTTGTTTTCTAGCTCCCATGCTAGCTCTCTTAGTTGGTTATCCGCCTCGTACGCGCTTTTTCTTGTACCCCTTTTGTTTGTTGTTTTAGTATTTATATTAAATCATGTTTTCTCATTCAATGCCTGCCTCCTTCTTTGCATCTTAGGGTGTGACACAAACCAACTCTGACAGATACACTCCTGTACTTAGTATCATTACAGTAGATGTCAGGTGTAGATCCACCCATGGCATTTGTTTACTTTGTGACGCCGGTGAGCTACGGTGTGTACTTTTCAGAGGCAGTATAGTACCGAATATGATTCATTAATATCGCTGTACTATACTAGTACCGGTATACCTTACAAACCTAGTCGGTGTTGTGTGAATGCATAAAGTTGAACTTTGATGACATCTGTGTTGAGTAAAAGGTGAAGTGTTACATTCTATGGAATAAACCGTTGTGCAACTAATTAGATGAAAAAAACCTTGTCATTCAACTTTGACGGAAACATAGATTTTATCTGATTTACAGTGAATGGAATAAATAATCTTCAAATCTCCTCAAACTCTGTGTCTGTCATGACGTGGACTATGGTGCGGTTTGTTTTCCCGTGGTGCAAAGCGATTGGAACGGACATGGTGTGAAGGTAAGGACATCAATAACTCAAAAAAAAAAAATGTACAAACAAAAAGCGCTCACAGAGAGAGCAGAAAAACTTGGCTCTGAAAACAAAAATGTGCACCAAGGCAAAAACTATGGACATGAAACAATAATAATAATAGATTTTATTTGTAAAAAAAAAAGCACTTTACGTTGAACAAACAACCTCAAAGTGCCACCGTGTAAAACAATAGCAATAATAATAATAGTAAAAAGATAATAGAAATAAATAAAATATAAAACTAAAAACAGCCTAATAGCTGGAACCAGCATGTATGTCTATAAAAAGGCTTTTTTTTAAAAGATGGATTTTTAAGCCTTTTTTAAAAGCATCCACAGTCTGTGGTGCCCTCAGGTGGTCAGGGAGAGCGGTCCCATTTGTCCGTGGAGGTTGGAGGAAGTTAACCTGTCTGGAGCGGAAGTGTCGTGTGGAGGATTCGGGGGTGAGCAGTTCCTTGAGGTAGAGGGGGGCATTTCCATGGAGGCACTGGTGAGTTAGTAGGGAGATTTTAAAATTAATCCTGAATGGAACAGGAAGCCAGTGAAGGGATTTGAGAGTTGGTGTGATGTGGTCATTTTTCCGCACCCTCATCAGGATCCTCGCAGCACTATTTTGTATGTACCGTAGCTTCTGAATGTTCTTTCTGGGGATCCCGACAAGAAGTGCGTTGCAGTAGTCGAGCAAAGCAAAACTTGCACTATGGCATGAATGACGAAAAACTTACTTGGAACGAGAAAGAGCATGGATCATCGGCATGGATAACATGGTTGTATAGAGGGAGAGTAAAAGGTGATAGAGGGTGATGTTGCCAGGCTGACTGCCTGGCAACTACAGGCTTAAATAGTGCTGTGGTGCTTGAAATGCGTAGTCATGGAAACCAAAACAAACCAGGGTGTGCAAAAACAGGAACTAATGGAGTCAAAGACAAAACTGGAACATAACTAAACAGAACATGATCACAAAGACATGACAATGTCAAGATCATGTGGTAGCCTAAGTGGTATCGTCTTCCGCCTGCTCCGCCTAAACAAGCCCATAAAGTGCTTATGTGAGGGTCCGGCCCTCTGTACACCAGTCTAATAAAGTCACGGGTACACTCACTTGCCACATTAGGCCCACCTGCTGTGCCGTAGGACGTGGTTCCATTCCGACAGTCACAATATCACAATATATTGTTAAATTAACCCCTAAAACGCGACATTATTATTATTATTGACATCAGGCCTCGTTAGAAATGCAGGTGTACCTAATGGTGCGTCCTTTGAGTCAGTGGCTCCCATCCTCACGCAGTCACAGTTAATTGAATTTTTCCACCGTGTCAGCAATTTTTTTTTTTTTTTTTTTTTTGGTTTAATCATCAGAAATGCTTGATGGCGGAGAAGACGAGGAACATGTTCCTCCAAATGTCAATGCAGACCGAGAGGCCTGATCTATTAAAGCAGGGGTCTGCAACTAAAAATGTCGAAAGAGCCATATTGGACCAAAAATATAAATAACAATTAAAGCTGCAAGCAGGATTGGTCGGGTCCACCTTTGGCCGCTGCCAAGCCCTGGTCTAAGTCAGACCTACATATAGGTCTTTGTTTCATGTCTCTACGACATTCCTAACAGAAGTTACAAGCAGTTTTGTCTGGGTTTTTTCCTAGGGGGCGCTAGAGCGCAATTTTGACTTTTGGGGTTTGGTTTTTTATTAGATGGCAATTTTCGCCAGTCCTGATGTGTGTGTACAATTTGGTGACTTTTGAAGCATGTGAAGGGGGTCAAATTACAGATCGGCGTTTCTGGATGTTGCTGATAAATGGCTTTCGCTTTGCATAATAGAGCTTTAACTTGCACTTTGAAGCATTTTAAGGGGGTCAAATTACAGCTCAAAGAGGCAAAGATGTCATTTTTTAGGTAATTTTGCCCAGGGGTTCTTTGAAGGCGCGTCAAATCAAAACCGGAGAATAATCAAAACTCTTTCGATAATTTTTAATCAGAAGGGTTCAAACTCTCTCCTGTGTGAGTTTGAAGCCGAAAAGACGAACGAGCTCAGAGGAGATAACGTTTGAAAAAAGGTGACGGGTGTTTACAAATCTTTTATTTTGAAGGGGTAATTTTTAACTTCCTGTTGTTGTTAACTGAAAGATGTCGATTATTAAAATGTAGGTCTAAGTGAGACCTACATAGAGGTTTTTGTTTCAGGTCTCTCTGACCTTCCTACCGGAAGTTACAAGCAGTTTTGTCTGTTTTCTCTTCCTAGGAGCATTTTTTTCTGTGTATTATTCAAAAATTGCGCTAGAGCGCATTTTTTAATTTTCGGGTTTGGTTTTTTCATTAGATCGCAATTTTTGCCAGTCCTGATGTGTGTGCCAAGTTTGGTGAGTTTTGAAGCATTTTAAGGGGGTCAAATTACAGCTCAAAGAGGCAAAAATAGCATTTTTTGCAAACATTTTGCTTTGAATGGGTTTTTGCCAACTTCCTGTTGATTTTAGGTATAGAAGTTTCTAATGGGGAATCTAGGTCTAAGTCAGACCTACATAGAAGTTTTTGTTTCATGTCTCTACGACATTCCTAACGGAAGTTACAAGCAGTCTGATTTTTGTTTCTTCCTAGGGGGCGCTTAATAAGTTGGGAAAGTTTGCCAGACCGACGTGTGTGTCAAATTTGGAGAGTTTTGAAGCATGTTAAGGTGGTCAAATTAGGGAGCGAAAGAGCGGAATAATAATAAAGAATAATAAAACGTTACAGTTTCAATAGGGTCCTTGGCACAGGAGTCCTTTGCAATGGGCCTGCGGACCCTAAAAAGCTGCAAAAAAAAGAAAATCCTCATATAAGTGTTGTAATGAAAGCAACACATTATGTAAGTGTCTACATTAGCTATATTTTCCTACTATCAAAATGACTTAAAACGTCTTATACAAGCATACTAGCCAACCTAGAGACCTCCGATTTCGGGAGGTGGGGCGGGCGTGGTTAAGAAGGAAGGAGTATATTTACGGCTGAAAAAATACAGATTGGATTTTAACCAATTTAAAACATGACATTAAAAATCTATATTTATCGTGAGAATTCATTAAGATGATCAGTGTTTCCACAAAGATAAATATCATTAATTATTAATAATAACAGAGAGTTAAAGGTAAATTGAGCAAATTGGCTATTCCTGGCAATTTATTTAAGTGTGTATCAAACTGGTAGCCCTTCGCATTAATCAGTACCCAAGAAGTAGCTCTTGGTTTCAAAAAGGTCGGTGACCCCTGCTGTAGATGTATTGTCACATATGCATGTACAGTAGATGGCAGTATTGTCCTGTTTAACAGTGTCACAACATTGCTGTTTACGGCAGACAAACTGCTTTACGGTAGACGGAAACGTGACTGCTGTTGTTGTGTGTTGTTACTTGCTTGCTGTGATTTTTCAGTGTGCGGCCCTCGGTGGATAAAGGTTGGATACCCTTGATGTGCATTAACTCCTCAAGCCTTTAATTAGTTGATATGATTGAAAAATGACACAACCCTGAACGGGACAAGCGGTAGAAAAGAGATGGATCGAAATTACAAATACAAAATGTATTACCGTATTTTCCGGGACTACAAGGCGCACCTAAAATATTTTATTTTCTT